>NW_026110339.1:102500-133658 GCF_024679095.1 Eriocheir sinensis | reverse complement strand
ATCTGATCGCGTGGATAAGAGATTGGCTCACCGACAGAAAACAACGAGTACTACTCAACGGACAGCCTTCCGATTGGCTTCCAGTCACTAGTGGAGTGCCTCAAGGGTCAGTGCTGGGACCCATTCTCTTCATCATATATATCAACGACCTCGAAGCAGGACTGAAATCCACAATATCGAAATTTGCTGATGACACTAAGGTGGGGGGAAAGGCCTCACAAAGACCGACTGCGAAATCATTCAGAAAGACCTCAATCACATTATCGAATGGTCGGAAAATGGCAAATGTCTTTTAATGTTGACAAATGCAAAGTCATGCACATTGGGTCCAGAAATAGTAACCACACATACATCATGAATGGGAGACCTCTGCAAGCGATGCAGGAGGAAAAGGATCTTGGAGTCACTATCAGCAGTGACCTGAAACACGCGAATCACTGTAAAAAGCATACAACAAAGCCAACACTATGCTCGGGTTCATAGCGAGGAACTTCGAGTGTAAAACACCAGACGTGATGCTATCCTTGTATAATTCCATGGTAAGACCGCACCTCGAGTATGCAGTACAGTTCTGGTCTCCTAATTACAGAAAGGACATTGATTTACTGGAAAGGATTCAGCGACGCGCCACGAAAATGATACCAACCTTAAGGGCTCAACCGTACGAGGAACGACTCAAGCGACTCAATCTCTTTACATTAGAGAAAAGACGCCTACGAGGAGATATGATTCAAGTCTTCAAGTATCTGAAAAAATTCAATAACGTCGATTACTCCAATTTCTTTGAATTGCAAACCAACCTAAGAACTAGAAATAACGGTTTACCCATTCAGTCTAAGCGATGTAACACAGACATCGGAAGGAGTTTCTTTTCAAACCGAGTCATCCGTCACTGGAACAATCTTCCTTCAGAAGTAGTAAATGCGAATACTATCAACTCCTTCAAATATAGAATCGACCGTCACTTCGCTGCGTCGGGAGTAAACTGAATATTGAGTTGCTTTCATCTGCTCCTCAATATCGAGGTGCTTTCATCTACTCCTCAATGTCGAGGTGCTTTCATCTGCTCCCCAGGCCCCAGGCTGTCGAGCAGATTAAATCACCAAAGCGGGCAACCTCGTAATGAGCCAATAGGCTTTCTGTTGCCTGCGTTTCCATGTTTCCATGTTTCTCTCCCTCTCCCACCTCCCATCCTCCCCCTCTTCCCGGCATTCCTCGTTCTTTTCCGAGTGGCTTTCATGGCATCAACTCAAGTGCCGTTCTCTCACGACCCTCTCTTGGCATAACAACGAACGCTGGAATGTTTGCTTCTTTACTGTTTGGTCGCTGTTTGTTTGCCTCCTTTCCTCCCCCTGTGTCATCCTCCGCTAGAGATCTGAGCCAGGAACAAAAACAGCAAACAGGTATCATACAAGGAAGGAAATACAGCTAAGCGAGGGCACTCATACTAAGATTGCTTTCAGCTTGCGTGCCTGTGTAGGTATGACCCGTCCGCCAGTGCTTTTGCTTACATGCTTTTCTGTTCTATTCAAGGTTCCCAGATTCGTTGGACGATAACTAGCGTATACAGTCTTCAAATGTTGCGGATTTCAACATAAAGTAACCTAATACACATAAGACCTACTAAAAGAAAAAGCAAGTAGTCAGTAGTGGATCAAAATTTTATGTATCATATAGCCTTCATAAGTCGCCCGATCCGCTAAATTTCGCCCGGTCTGACACCATTCTCTATACCAAGAACGTCTGGAGCTTATAATATTACCCTATGACGCCTACCAACCTCCAGTCGTATAGAAGAACACCAATAAGACAGCATGACGTGAGACTGTCTATATTAGGTCATCAGGAAGTAAACGACCCGACTATATAGCTGAATGCAGACTCCTTAATTAAACCCTTCTGCTCTACATTTGCGCATCGGTGGTAGTAGTAGTAGTAGTAGTAGTAGTAGTAGTAGTAGTGGTAGTCTAGTAGTGGCAGAATTAGTAGTAGTAGTAGTAGTTGTAGTCGTAATAGTAGTAGTAGTAGTAGTTGTAGTCGTAATAGTAGTAGTACTAATAGTAGGAGGAGGAGGAAGAGGAAGAGAAGGAGTGAAAAGGGGAGGAGGAAAATGAGGAAGAGGAGGAGAAGGAGGAAAAGGTGGAGGGGAAGGAAGAGGGGGAGAAGAACGGAGACGAGGATGGGGAGGAGAAGAAGGATACGAAGAAGGAGAAAGGAGAGAGAGAAGGAGAAAGAGGAGAGGAAAAAAAAAACAGCAGCAGGAACAGTAGTAATAAAAACAGCAGTAGTACCCCCAACAGTAACAGTCCGCGGCAGTGAGTTCCATGCAGCCGCCAACGCTACCATGCCTGGCTTTCACAATCCCCCTCACCGCCGCCGCCAATTATGTGAGTCGTTGAGCGTTGATTAGCGGCCACTGATTACTCGCTGCTGCACGCGGATAATATACACAATCCGGCACAACATAATTAGATAACCAGCAAATAGGCCGACACAAATACCGTACACCACATCACAGGCAACGTAATAATACAATGCAGGGGTTTATTACTAACAGGCTCTCTCTCACATACATACACACACACACACACACACACACACACACACACACACACACACACACACACACACACACACACACACACACACACACACACACACACACACACACACACACCAATAATAATAATAATAATAATAATAATAATAATAATAATAATAATAATAATGATAATAATAATACCAATACCACTAACGCTTAGGGTATTATTTTTAATCACTGTTACGACAATAAAAATGCTAATAGTAATAGATTTTGACAATGAATATAAACTAGCGCGCCGTATTCATAAGCCATTCAATACACGATGGAAAGTATTAATTCCTAATCCATATGCCATACAGTTATATAAATGTGTTAGTTGTGTGTGTGTGTGTGTGTGTGTGTGTGTGTGTGTGTGTGTGTGTGTGTGTGTGTGTGTGTGTGTGTGTGTGTGTGTGTGTCTGCCTGTATGTATGTATGTGTGGGTGGTACAGTAGAATGGGTAAGGCTTCATCACCACACATAAACTTTTACCAACATGAATTATTTAGTTCAGATTCCTTTAAACATTTACATACAAATTTGAATATTGACGCCAAATCAAAAGGATACGTGTCAACTATGCCACAGGAATACAGACTATGGGAATATGGTAAAATCACTTTAGTGGAGTCTGAAAATGCACTCAAAATAGTAATCCGGCTAATAAAACGTAAAGCTGACTTCCAATATCTTGTAAAAAGACGTCATTAGGTAGAGGTATGTTTCATGAGGACAAGAAATTGGCCATTGTAATGAGAATTGTTTGAACGGTCGTCTATCTATCTATCTATCTACCTGTAGCAAAAGCATACACTATAGCTACGCGTGGCCTCAGAGCTCATCCTCGATACCATACCTAACAACCCTATGGTGGGGGGAGAGAACCCGTTACCATGGGGGACTTTTATATAGACTGACATCCGGGTTACCACAGTTTCCCTTCCCCAGGTTTCCCCAGGTACCCATTTATCGACCAGCCCCAAAACGGTTGATCCATGATAAAGAGCCTAAACTAACCATCCCTTTTCGCCTTATAGTTGTCGAAAAGCGTTGTTTCACGCTGTCATTCCAACACTGAAAAAATATAGTAAATAATGCTTTTTTATAAACTGACTGACAAATGGAAATGAATAATGAATGATGGATATTAATGTGCCATATGTAGCTAGATATGAGAGAGACAGAGAGAGAGAGAGAGAGAGAGAGAGAGAGAGAGAGAGAGAGAGAGAGAGAGAGAGAGAGAGAGAGAGAGAGAGAGAGAGAGAGAGAGAGACAGACAGACAGACAGACAGACACACAGACACACACACACACACACACACACACACACACACACACACACACACACACACACACACACACACACACTGTACATCCTCTATACATTCCCCCCCACCAACCCCTCTCTCTCTCTCTCTCTCTCTCTGCCACGTAAGATTCAATATTTACCAATGTACATCTCCGCTTTTCGAGGCTCAGAAATGCCCCAGCTGCTATTCGGACACGACCATGTAGAATTTTCCCTGTAGCACACACACACACACACACACACACACACACACACACACACACACACCTCAAGTCCTTCCCACGATAGCATTCAGGTTCCTTTATATATTATGTTGTCCGGGGAGCTCCTACACGGCTTCCTTCCCTTCCCTCTCTGACAGTGCCTCGATCTCGCTCTGACTATACTTTTATACTATACTTTTCTGTTCCGCTCCGGTGGCAGAAGATTTGATGGTGATGGTCAGGTGGGCGTTTAGAATCTTACCTTTTTATATTGTTGGAGAGTGAAAAAAATAAATATAAAGTGATGGTGGAAGAAATAGATATAAAATTGAAAAAGTCTTAGGTTTAAATGGTATGGGAAATTCATGTATAGAGTAAAAAATTATTGTTGTTGAGGAGAAAAGGAGAAAATATATATGTAAGGGAAGAATAGGAAAGGAATATGTGATTTTTTGTGTGTGTGGGAAGATGAAAAATATATAAAAAGTAAAGAAAAGTTTTAAAAAAAATATAAAAGTAAAACAAATCAGAAAAATATTGGTTCTGGTTTAGACAGTATCAGAAACTAAAATATATGAAGGAAAGAGTAGTGAGGAAATTTGTGAAAATCTTTGTTGAAGGATGAAACAATGTATAGAAAGTAAAGATTGTAGGTGAGAGATGGTAGCTACGATGCCAGATTGTCGTACTCAGCCTCTCATATTTACCGACTTCCGACCCCAAAACTGTCTCCTGGTCCCCAATAACGAGATTCATTTATATGTATCGTTAAAATAGTTAGCTCCTGATGTTTCTTGGCAATAGTTAGGCGTCAGAAACCGGTAAATACTATGCTCCGAGTCCGATAATCTGGCATCGGTGGATGGTATGAGAAAAATATATATGAAGGAAAAAATGGATAAGGAATATATGTACAACCTTTAGAAGCGTACGTAACACACAGAAAAACAAAATAAATAACAACGTATCAAGTATGGGAGCCCTTTATCTATACTTCTCTATCTGTCTCTATTTATCTATATCTTTCTATCTATTTTCTCTATATCTATGTTCCCCTATATTTCTCGTCCCTGCCTCAAAGAAAGACTAGTAAAGGAATATGTGTGTGAAACTTTTTGAAGCATAGGAAAGGGAGAACATCGTAAACATAAGAAACCTATCACTTCTGAGGGACTTCATCCACTCCTGTATTGCTCGTTCCTGCTCCAGAGATGTGTAAAGAAACATGTACCACTTTTCGAAGCGTAAGAAAAAGAGAACAAAGTAAACAAAAGAAACGTAGCAAATATTAGATACGTAACAGAAGAAGAACATAGTAAACAAAACAAACGTAGCAGGTATGGGGGACTTCAGCCGCTCCCCTATTCCTGGTCCCTTCCTTCCCAGTCCATTATGCAAGGCCGAGACAAGAAATGGTGAACAGAATATATCACCGCCATCATGTGAGAGCCTCGCTATGAATAACACATGGCAGGTATTAACAGGCCTTTCTCTCTCTCTCTCTCTCTCTCTCTCTCTCTCCCTCTCTGTCTGCCTCTCTCTCAATGCATCCACGAATAACCAATCTTCAGTGTTCCCTTTGGCTCTTTTAACATTCACTCACACACACACACACACACACACACACACACACACACACACACACACACACACACACACACACACACACAATATTCGCTCCGGTTATCCACCTTTTGCCTCAAGTGACATAGTGTATTTCTTTCTCGACAGGGTATCCGGGTAGAGATCCCGGTCATGTAGCAGCTCAGTTTTTTCCTACCTACGAGAAATCACTGATCCTATAAGCTCTTAACACACACACACACACACACACACACACATACACGAGCTAAGTCTCTTCTTTAACACAATGAGCATCGCCTTACCGTACCGTACAGAGATGATATATGCCTCACGTCACCGCCTAATCCCTTCACGACTCATACAAAGCCTATGCTATCGTTGCCTATACGTTGTGGGATATAATATACCTTATCTCTTATCTCTTACCTTATCTCCTTATCTCTCACATATAGATAGATGTAAATAGATTGACAGAAAGATAAACATGGGAAAGTAGATAGACAGATAGATATATAGTTAGCTAGACAGACCTTTATAAGGAAAAAGAAAAGAAATTATGAAAAAAACATTGACAAGGAAAAAAAAGTCACCCCCTCAAAAAAAAAGTATCAGGAAGTAATTTTGTTTCACACGAATACACACACACACACACACACACACACACACACACACACACACACACACACACACACACACACACACACACACACACCACCACCACCATCACAGAACACTACACAAACTCCACACAATACCTCCATGCAACACCTTACACCACACACACAACACCCTACACCACACACAACACCTTACACCACACACACAACACCCTACACCACACACAACACCCTACACCACACACACAACACCCTACACCACACACACAACACCCTACACCACACACACAACACCCTACACCACACACACAACACCCTACACCACACACACAACACCACACATCCCGGAACAGCGAGATTCAACACCTAACACTCTTCACTATACTCACCTTCCTCACCGCTCCACTTACCCGACTCTCTCTCTCTCTCTCTCTCTCTCTCTCTCTCTCTCTCTCTCTCTCTCTCTCTCTCTCTCTCTCTCTCTCTCTCTGTACTTCTTCAGCGCTCCCTGTGGCTACAGAGGCTACTGACCCCTCGCTCTGCCCCGTGGCTATACTCTAGACGGTGAAGAGGAGGAGGAGGAGGAGGAGGAGGAGGAGGAAGAGGAGGAAGAAGAGGAGGAGGAGAAGGAAGAGTATTACTTTTTACACTTTCTGATTTTTTTTTTTTTCATATTTTTTCCATCCCACTTTTTTGGGTCTTTTTTGTTATGGTTTCCTTGATATTTATTTTTCGTACAAACTATTTTTAATTCATGTTTCAGTTCACGCTCCATTATTTATTCTAGTTATCCCATATTATTTCCCTCCTCCTTCCGACACCTCTACATCCCCGTCTCGTTAGTTTTCCCTCTCACCTCATCTTCTTCCTCTTCGTCATCTGTTTATATTTCAAAACCTCTTTTTTTCCTATTCTTTTCCTTTTCTCTTTATCTTTCAACGCTCCTACATCAACTTATATTTCCAAAGGCCGAAAAGGAGATCAATCGGATTCTAATGAGTGTTTCCTAAGGTTCACGGTACAGAAGAAGGGTCAGACTACCACCAAGGTCATAAAACTACCCATGGAAATGCCTAAAACCACATAGAAAGTCTTGGCAAATATGTGTGCCTGGCCGCCGATGTTTAAGAATACGACCCTCGCCTTCCCATAGAGACCAGTGTCCAGAGTCTGTCCCCTCCCCTCCTGGCCTTTTTCTGGGCACTGCGGCAACTCGTCCTCCAGTCTAGGACCTTAACTCCTGGCCGCTCAAAGGCTTCTGAATGTTAAGTGGAGGTGAAGTTTCCGAAGGGCAGGGGAACAGTGGTGGTGGTGGTGGTAATGGTGGTTGGGAAGGGGGTGGTGATGGTGATGATGGTGGTGATGGTGGTAGTAGTAGTAATAGAAGTAGTAGTAGTAGTAGTAGTAATAGTAGTTGTAGTAGTAGTAGTAGTAGTAGTAGTAGTAGTAGTAGTAGTAATAGAAGTAGTAGCCGGCCCTGAGATAGGATACATCCCTAACGCCACCAAGTCTGTTCTTATTGTCAAACCTGAACATTATGACCATGCCGCAGAAACTTTTAGAGGAAGTGGCGTCATTGTGACAAAAGACGGACAACGACACTTAGGTGCAGTGATTGGGACAGAGGTATATAAGAAGGAGTACGTGGGAGACAAAGTAGGTGAATGGGTGAAGGAAATAGAAGCTTTGTCTGCCATTGCCAAGACTGAGCCACACGCTGCCTATTCAGCGTACACCCACGGCATCCAACATCGGTGGACGTTCCTGATGCGCACCATCCCCGGCATCAGTCCACCTCCGACCATTGAAAATGCCGTCAAGAATGTATTCTTGCCGGCGCTGGTGAAATCTCATGCTTTGGGGAGGAGGAGAGGATATGCTAGCACTTCCCCAAGACTGGGTGGGATGGGGATCACCAACCCTGAGAAGCTGGCAGATAAGGAGAACCAAAACTCCATCAGCCTTACCAGGTCACTCATCAACAGGATCATCGCTCAGGAGGCAGAGGGCGAGATAGACCAAACAGAAATAAGAGATATTAAAAGAAAAATCTCAGAAGAAAGGCAACAGGCCCAAAAAGACGAGCTGGACCGTCTTACACACCACCTGTCCACAGAAATGGGTAGAAAAATACACACAGCACAGGAGGCAGGCGCCTCTAACTGGCTAACGTCATTACCAATCAGAGCAAAGGGCTTCAGCCTCAACAAACAAGAATTTGTCGACGCCATTGCTCTGAGATATGGCTGGCCGATTGAGGGACTGCCTGATATCTGTGCATGTGGATCACCAAATGATGTCACCCACACCATGACATGTAAAAAAGGAGGCTTCGTCTGTATTCGACACGATGAAGTGAGGGATCTGACAGCCAGCATGCTCGGGGAGGTATGCCAAGACGTCACTACCGAGCCGGCACTGCTTCCCCTGGACGGCGAACACCTTCGGTACAGGACAGCCAATACCTCACAGGAGGCACGGGTTGATGTAAGTGCCTGCGGATTCTGGGTGCGCGGACAGCGGGCTTTCATGGACATCCCCATATTCGACCCGATGTCACCGTGAGCTGCCCCTGCAAGCCGCCCACCACAGGAACGAGCAGGAGAAGACAAGGGCATACGGTGAAAAAATCCAACATGTGGATCAGGACAGCTTCACCACCCTCGTCTTCACCACATCCGGCGGGATGGGTCCCAGGGCCCAATGCTTCTACGCACGCCTCGCGGTACTAATCTCAGAAAAGAAGCATCAGCCAAGGAGTCACGTTGTCGCCTGGATGAGGTGTCGCCTCTCGTTCTCCCTGCTCAGGTCGGCCATCCTATGTCTCAGGGGCACCAGACACTCTGGCCCAAAAGCCACCAACATCTCCAATATGGACTATGAAGCCACAGTGGTGGAGAGTGACATTAGGGTGGGTCGGGAGTGACTTGAGTAGGAAAGGAAAGGGGGATCTAGACGTAATAGAGGATAGGTGATTTAGTGTCAGGCAGTATTAGTGATATTGTTGGATGCCACATTCATTAGCGAACAGAGTTGGGGCTAATGACCTCCAAGCTATGGAGCCCTCCATGATTATGTGTCGGGAAAATAAACGTAGTAATAGCAGTAGTAGTAGTAGTAGTAATAGTAGTAGTAGTAGTAGTAGTAGTAGTAGTAGCAATCCCAAACATGTGTAACTGTGGCTCACCCTTCAACCAAAATCATGCCATGACATGCAAGAGAGGAGGTTTCGTCTGCATGAGACATGATGAAGTAAGAGACGTAACAGCTCAGATGCTGAAAGAAGTCTGCCACGACGTGACTGTGGAACCCATGCTGCTCCCTCTGCAAGGCGAACACCTCGCCAGACGCACCGCTAATGTTTCGAACGAAGCACGAGTGGATGTTAGCGCCAGAGGGTTTTGGACTCGTGGACAAAGGGCATACTTTGATATAAGGATCTTTGATCCCATGGCCCATTGCCACAGAGACCTGACCCTTGATGCAGCCCACAGAAGAAACGAACAAGAGAAGAACAGAGCATATGAAGAAAGAATACAGAATGTGGACCAGGGCTCCTTCACCCCGGTAGTATTCACGACGGCAGGAGGGATGGGACCAAGGGCGCAGAGCTTCTACGCAAGACTCGCCGAAACACTGGCGGATAAGAAACAACAGCCAAGAAGCAGTGTGGTCGCCTGGATGAGATGCAGGCTGTCCTTCTCCCTCCTGAGGTCAGCCTTGGTCTGCCTGAGAGGAACCAGGTCACCTGCACCCAAAACCACCCGCATTGCTGACCTGGACTTTGAGGCGACGGTGGTTGATAGTCGTATCAACCACAAGCTCTGTTAGCTTAAAAATAAAATGTTTAGTAAAGTTTGTAATATTAAATAAAGATGGTTGTCGGCCACAGTCATTGGCGGGGTGGGGCCAATGAATTGCTTTGTGAAAGGATATGAGAAAATATACCGCTCACAACGCAACTCTAATAGATGGAGGCCCGTAGTAGTATTATATATTCGTAGCAATAGTAGTACTAGTAGTGATAGTAGTAGTAGTAGTAGTATAACAATCACTAAGGCCATACAAACACAACACAAACCAAACTAAACAAATCATAACAAACACACAACCCTCCACAAAACCCAACCACAAGCTATTCGCGGCCACGCCTTGCATTTTAATCCTCTCCATTTGTTCCAATCGCATTACTATATTTTTTTATAGTGCATAATAATATCACCTGTGTCGGTACATCGGCGCCATTCCTTCACCACTGATATTCACTGCACTTCATTCATTATATATATACTCACGCTAGGCTGCAGTAATAATGAGGGGATGCGGTGGTGTTGGCTGACGCTGGTGTTGGTAATGAAGGAGGAAGAGGAGGAGAAAGGGAGAAGAGGGTTGGAGGAGTCTAAGGAAAAAAAGGAAAGGCAGAGGAAGAGGAAGAGGAACGAATTGCAGGAGGAAAGGGAATAGGAGAAGAAAAATGAGAAGGAAGGAAGAGAAGAAGGCAGTGGATTCAAAGAGAAGGAAGAGGAATAAGAAAGGATTGCAGGAGGAGAAGGAAGAGGAATAGAAAAAGGAGGAGACAAATAAGAAGAAAGAGGAGAATGATTAGAAGGAAGAGGGAGAAAGAAGACAGAGGCGAAGCAAGAGGAACAGGAAGATATTGGAGGATTCAGTAAGATCACGAGAGACTATGGTGAAGGAGAGAGAAGGAGAAAGAGGAGGAGGAAGAGGAGAGAGAAGGAGGAAGAGGAAGAGACGGACGAGCAACAGGCACAGATTCGAAGTCGACAATATCACTCACTGACAGCCAACTAACTAACTGCCTAACACCCGACTGGAGTAATGGACGACGACGACGATTCTTCCGGTGATCACACTTTCCGCCGACTCTCATTAATCTAACAACACTACTAATTACCCAGCCGCCGCCTCTGTGTATCGGGGAGCAATTAGCAGCGCAGCCACTTTGTTTTCAACGCGGCTGGTGCTTCGCGTCATTAGCGCACCAATTTAGCACCAGCGACCGGCCTGCCTGCCTGCCTGCTTGCCCTCCCCTGCTCGGCGCACTGAACTGAACGGTGGAGTGAGAGTGAAGCGGGGGAGGGTGAGCTGGAGGTGAGTGTTGATGGTGGGTGACGGTGATGGTGATGACGGAGGTGTTGGTATCGCTGAGTGTTTTGGTGGGACTCGAATTTCTGTCCACGGGCACACCACGCCCACACGCTGACCACTCGGCCACCGCCCCCCTCCTGTAAGTATAACATGATCGATAGTTACATAGGTCTTTTGTTTTCTTTTGTTTTCTTACCGTAGAGGAAGCAGTCAAGTTTGTCTACAACGACGGAGTTCCTATGATTCCTAAGTAAGTAAGTAACTAACTAACTAATAAACTCATGATTCCACAAAATATAATTGAAATAGCCTCAACGTACGGTGAAAAAAAAAAAAACGTTCTACGACAGGGATCTTTAGGAATGCCGTCACGCGTTACATTTCCTAAGCTTCGCCGCTCAACCCGGAAGAGAGAAAGAAAAATAAAACTGAAGCTGCCGACCATTCAGTGAGAAAAATCTAACTAACGAGCGCCATCAAGTATTTCCTCTTCCTGACCGACTTAATTAAAAAAAATTAAAAAATAACGGTGTATCTGGCACGTGTCTCCAACGATGAACTTAACGACCCCTAACGACTACGACCACTTACGAAGATGACTTTAACTCCGACCATTAACAACGAAATTAACTACGACCACTTACGACGATTTTAACTACGACCATTAACGACAACTTTACGACCTCAACGATGATTTTAACTACGACCACTAACGACGACTTTAAAACTACATCCACTAACTACGACGACCCAACTTACGACCATTCACGACTACGACCTTAAAACTACGACAACCTCAACTCCTGTTCCCTCTCGGCTGGACTATCAGTGGTGGTGGTGGTGGTGACGGTAGTGGAGGTGGTGGTGGTGATGGTGGTGGTGGAGTCGAGTGAGTGAGGTTATTGCAGTGACATTTTTGTGGAGGAGTATTTTTTTCCTCTCTCTCTCTCTCTCTCTCTCTCTCTCTCTCTCTCTCTCTCTCTCTCTCTCTCTCTCTCTCTCTCTCTCTCTGTATCAAGGAAGACCATCTCGGAAAAATATAACAAAGGAAAAAGAAAAACTCGAGAACTAAACGTCCGGCTGTTGAACCATTTCCTGCAGCATGTGAGACCTAAGGAAAAACACTGATATGTATTTTTTCTGTCTCCAAGCTTTTAAAAGATGAGAGTGAGTGATAGAGTGAGTGGTTTAGTTCACCCTGCAAGCCACAACACACGGACGGTTCAGCTCATGGAGAGTGTGAGACAATAACTAATATGAAGGGTCATTACTCTGTTGCTGATTCCTCCCCTCCCCCCTAAATATGCATGACAAAAAAAAACATTAGAATGATATAACTTGCAAAACCAAACGTACTAATAAAAAGAAAAAGAAAACCGTTTGAGGACGTTTCGCCAAACAACAAAACACATGTCGACAGAAAAAACAACAACCAGGAGAATATAAAAAAATACATATATATCAGATTAATAAATGAAAACTAATACCTAAACTTTTTTTCCGCCTGACGACACCACAAATATATACAGCAAAAACTTAACCGAGAATGAGGTAAGGAAAATATCAAACACCTTCCATCACAGACTTCCATAAACACACACACACAAGTACACAAATTCCACATACAAAAACACCGGGTAAGTGTCATTGCTCAGGAACCAGTAAAGAATATATCAATCACCTTCCAATGCAAACTCGCAAAAACACACACAAAAAAACACGAATTTCACATTTAAAAAAACACCAGTTAAGTGCACTCTAAAAAGAAAAGCAAACGGAGAGTAGAAGGAGGAGGAGGAGGAGGAGGAGGAGGAGGAGGAGGAGGAGGAGCAGGAGGAGGGTACACTCTAATGGGCCCACCGACCTAACGCCGTGAAAGAAAGCATTTCAGGAGTCTGGTAAAGGTTTGGTTTAGCGAGGCGAGGCAGAGGGGACCTTCAGTTCAGCCCGGCGCTCACCTCTGACGTCACGGCAATACACGGGCTAAAAGGAGCGCGCTGAGCCTGGCTTTGGCGGCTGTTATGTTCGTAAGAAGGAGGAAGAGGAGTTGGAGGAGGGATGAAAACAGAGGGGGTGAGGAGGAAGAGGAAGAGAAGCAAGGCGGGGGGGAGAACACGAAAAGAATGAGGAGGAGGAGGAGAAGAAGACGAAGGAATGAAAAGAGAAAAATAAGAGGAGTCATAAGAAGAGGAAGCGGAGGAGGAGAATGAGGAGGAGAGAAAAGAGAAACACAAGAGGGGGCTCGGAGAAGAGGAAGAGGAGAAGGATATGGAAGAAGGAGAAGAAAAAAAACAAGAGAGGATGCATATAGGAAGAGAAAAGTGAGAGAAAAGGATGAGAGAAAGAAATGGGAGAGCATTAGATATGAATGAAAAATTAAACACAAAGAGAAAAGTAAACACGGAGGATGAATAGAAGGAGGAGGAGGAGGAGGAGGAGGAGGAGGAGGAGGAAGAAGAAGAAGAAGAAGAAAAAGTAGACTAGAAGAATGAGACGTGAAAATGGAGGAAAGTAGCAGTCGGAAGAGAGAAAATAATTAAACAGTAAAAAAAATAATCAGTTTGTAAGTGAGCACACACACACACATACATACAAAAAAAAAAAAAATAACCCAACACACTCCCATCCACCACTCACCACTCTCACCTGCCCCCTAACCTACCCAGACAAATAGACCTCATTTATTACCCCTTGCACCTATATCAAAGGAGGCAGAAACAGCGTGAAGAAAACGAAAAGCCCAGGTCTGTATTCTCAGACGCTTTCACCTCTCACATCAACTATTTCCAATGCCAAAAAGGAGATCAATCAGGTTCTAATGCGTGTTCTTTTAGGTTCGTGGTACAGAAGCAAGGTTAAACTACTACCTGGGTCATTAAACTACTCCTGAAAACGCCCAGAACACATACGAAAGCCTCGTAAAATCTATGTAGCCGAAATGTTCAGGAAAAAGACTCTGAGGCTAAGCTAATCCTGTTCTAATGAGTGCTCTCTAGGTCCATGATACAGATGAAGGGTTAAACTACGACCAGGGTCACAAAACTACCCTTGGAAACGCTCACAACTTCTACGAAAACCTTGTAAAGTAAATGTTTAAGAATACGGCCCTTATAAGGTTGGGCTGGTGGCATCTTGCGGGGAGCAGCGGACCGCGGGCGATGCAGACGCAGTATTGGTGTGTCCGGGACGAGAACAGAGCCATCCATTCACGCGGCCCAGACTCGTTCAGCGCCACTATGCATTCAGAAGCAGTCCGACCGCAAGATTCCCGCGGCGAGAGAGAGAGAGAGAGAGAGAGAGAGAGAGAGAGAGAGAGAGAGAGAGAGGAAGGGAAGGGTGGGTGGTGGGGGGGGGGAAGCTGGTTTGTAAGATGAAAAAAAAGTTTAGAGTGTGTGTATGTTTGTGTGTGTGTGTGTGTGTGTATAACCACCTGCAGGCGTACGTACATTAAGAAAACAATATCTCTTCAATTACTCTCTCTCTCTCTCTCTCTCTCTCTCTCTCTCTCTCTCTCTCTCTCTCTCTCTCTCTCTCTCTCTCTCTCTCTCTCTCTCTCTCTGTGTTGGTATTAAAATGTGGCAGAAGATTTCCTAAGAGTTTATGATGATGACGAGGAGGAGGAGGAGGGGAAAAAGATGAACTAGAAGAAAACAATAAGGAAGTGGAGGAAGACAGTAGCCTGAAGTGAGAAGATATGAGTTGACATTTCTATCAGAGAATTCCAGTATTAATATTCCTGTCGGTAACGTGTCTGTAACGTGTAGCGCGGCTGACTTCGATTCCTTCCTAATTCACAAGACAGCTTTAAGTCGGTCTATTCGTCTCGTATAGCAAAGCGGAGTGACACGTTACGAGACCCACCCACCCATCCACCCCCTCCCATCAACTCACCCACCCATCCACCCCCTTCCAGCAACCCACCCATCCTTTACTAACAGGCGAAGTGAGGCGCCGATACGCATCCAGCACCGAACACCGAGGTCACGCGCAGAGATATTGTATGCCCTCAACTTAACTGCAAAGGTACAAGACTCAAGTAATGACTATTCCAACGCGACGTTTTTTAAATTTATGTATTATTATTATTATTATTATTATTATTATTATTATTATTATTATTATTATTATTATTATTATTATTATTATTATTATTATTATTATTATTATTATTATTATTATTATTATTATTATTATTGTATGCCCTCAACTTAACTGCCAAGGTACCAGACTCATGTACTGACTATACCAATGCAAGACTTTTTTTAATTTATGTATTATTATTATTATTATTATTATTATTACTATTATTATTATTATTATTATTATTATTATTATTATTATTATTATTATTATTATTATTATTATTATTATTATTATTATTATTATTATTATTATTATTATTATTATTATTATTATTATTATTATTATTATTATTATTATTATTATTATTATTATTATTATTATTATTTTTATTATTATTATTATTATTATTATTATTATTATTATTATTATTATTATTATTATTATTATTATTATTATTATTATTATTATTATTATTATTATTATTGTATGCCCTCAACTTTACCGCTAAGGTACAAGACTATTCCAAGACTATTCCAACACAAGACTTTTTAATTTATGTCCCTGTCGCTGTGTTCTGTTGTGTTGCTTGACCCGTCTATTCCTGAACCCAATGAATTATGACGGACAGCAATTTCATTCATGCACATAACGTTATTTCATTCAGGTTCACTCGGACGTAAGAATCGTCTTCCCCCAGCATCAGCAAAACTTTTTATTATTATTATTTATGTCCCTCTCGGCGTGTTGTGTTGACCCTGCTATTTCGGAAGCCAATGAATTATAACCGGCAGCAGCAATTTCACTGATGCACGTAAAGTTATTTCATTCAGTTTTACTCTTAAAGTCCTCCCCAGTAGCACAACTTTTGCCTCAGTTCGCATACAATAATTATACGTCCACATTTAAACTTTTTTCGATCCATTTCTTTACCTCATTGAAACTGCAGCGGTTTTTAAGTACTGACCAGTCCAACTAAGCAACTTTCTAGCACATCAAACACAGTAACTCGTATATTTTCAGCTTAAAAACGAAAAACTGCTGTGAAAATGAAAAATGGCATTGTAGGGAAAGGAGAAGAAATAGAAAAGAAGGATTTATTACTTTATCCTCTTTAAATATAGCAGGACACGAAGAATGGCATTATAGGGAAGGGAAGAAGCATAGGAAACAAGGAGTATAGCGCAGTCTGTCAAACGATCGTAAAAATGACAATCCAGTGTGGAAATGAAGCAAAAGGAGACGAAGAGATCATTTGACAGCGCTCTTTCACGTCACGTCACGGAAAAGTTAAAAAGTATTGAATAAGAAGTAGGAACCAAGGAGTAGAGAGGTGAGGGAGAATAAGAAAATGGTTAAAATGACAAACTGGTGTAAAAATGTAGAGAAAAAAGAAAGAGAGAGGTCAGTCGGGGTAGATCATTAGACAGCAGTGAGAAAGCTTCCACGTCACGTCACGGCAAAGTTAAAAAGTTGATCAGCAGAGTCGTAAAAGAAAAAAGTTTGCTTGCGTCATAAAGTAGAGCAATTAGGAACGGTCTTGGGGGAGGAAAGTTTGACGTGACATGTGTGATATTGATGAGGAGAAAAGGTTAAGTCCCGGTGACAAGGAGTGATCGCAAGTTATCATCGACGACAAGGGAACAAAGCCGCCGGGAACCCATTACAACGAAGGGATTTGCAACTTATTATTACTGTCACTCAAGCTTCTGGGCCTGACTAAGCAAGAAAGAACGAAACCTTACTTCTGAAGCAACTTATTCTAGCTTTACTGAAGGTTCCTGGCCGTAGTGGATTTGAAAGAACGATTCATGAACCTTCATCAACATATTACTACATGACTCAACCTTGTGGGCCTCACTTAGCAAGAAAGAACAAAACCTACACCTGAGTCAGCTTATTAAAGCATCACTCAATCTTCCAGGCCTTCCTAAACTAGAAAGATCAAAACCTAAAATCTGAATCAATTTATTAGTTTTTTTTCTCTCTTTCCCTTTTTAACTCTACGGTCTCAAGTGTTTCAAGATGTTTTTGGTGGTGGTGATGATAATGGTGGTGGTGATGGTGGTGATGGTGGTGGTAGTGGAGGTGAAGGGCTTGAAGGAGAGTGGTGGTGGTGGTGAAGTTAGTTATGGTGGTGATGGTGATGGTGACTGAACTGGGATTGTGTAGTTGGAGGGAGAGACAGAGGAAATTGAAATGCTAACGTCGAGATATATAGATATAGATAGATAGATAGATTGATAAATAGATAGATAGTCAGATAGGTAGATAGATAGATAGAGTGAATCAGACACACGAGCTATAATATCTACTCTTTACTCAATTATTCTCTATCTCTGTCTATTTCTCCTTTACTCATATCTGCAAAAACGCTAACAGTAGACACAACATGAGTAACAACAACACCGCTACAAGACCAAGAGAGAGGAGAAAAAAGACCAAAAGGAACAATAACGCTAAGGGGAATGGAAGAGAGAAGGAGAGAGGGGAAAAAAACTCGTCTCTAACATGTTTCTCTTAAAGTGACGGACACACAGTTTAATCGTGAGTGTGTAGGAGCTAGGCGGCGTGTCCCGAGAGTCCCAGAGAAGTAGAGTGGGTGGAGGGAAGGCGAGGTGCAGGGAAGTGGATAATAGGGCAGGGTAGGGTAGGGATGTAAGGGCGGGGGAGGTGAACGGGAAGGCAGGGCAAAGCAGGGTAGGGCAAGGCAGGATAGGGAAGAGCGGGGTAGGGAAGAGTAGGGCGTAGCGGCGTCTTGAAAGGGAAGGAAGAGGCGTGTTGAATGCGTCACAGAGCGGGAAATCCCCCTCCTCCTTCTCCTCCTCGTTTGTCTTGTAGAGTGTCAGCCTCCATCTCGGCGCCGAAGACTACACTTGTAAAACACACACACTGTACCGTCTCCGCCAGTTCTTCTCCCCTGCACAGTTGCTGTCCATATACAGGGGCCTTGTCCGCCCTCGTATGGAGTATGCATCTCATGTGTGGGGGGGCTCCACTCACACAGCTCTTCTGGACAGAGTGGAGGCTAAGGCTCTTCGTCTCATCAGCTCTCCTCCTCATACTGATAGTCTTCTACCTCTTAAATTCCGCCGCAATGTTGCCTCTCTTTCTATCTTCTATCGATATTTCCACGCTGACTGCTCTTCTGAACTTGCTAACTGCATGCCTCCCCCCCCCTGCTGCTCTCGACTTTCTTCTCATGCTCATCCCTATACGGTCCAAACCCGTTATGACAGAGTTAACCAGCATCTTCACTCTTTCATCCCTCACGCTGGTAAACTCTGGAACAATCTTCCTTCATCTGTATTTCCTCCTGCCTACGACTTGAACTCTTTCAAGAGGAGGGTATCAGAACACCTCTCCTCCCGAAATTAACCTCTGATTTTGGACACTCCTTTAACCTCTGTTCGGGAGCAGTGAGTAGCGGGCCTTTTTTTCTTTTTTTTTTCTTTGCGCCCTTGAGCTGTCTCCTTAGCTGTAAAAACACACACACACACACACACACACACACACACACACACACACACACACACACACAAACTCATCCTCCCCCCCCCCCATCCTCACCCACTTACCCATCCTCACTCACCCACACCCACACGCACGCACACACACACACAATCCACGCCGCCATAAATGCATTAATCGCTATTGGAATATTCATGTAATTTTACAAAATGACAGAACATTAGTAAATATGCAAAGCTTTAAAAATAATGCTGTTTATTTATTATTGTCGATATAAAACACACGACGCGCGTACGTACGGAGGTGTTTGTTTAGAGTTTGCGAATAGTTGTTGTACTTTTGTGTGTGTGTGTGTGTGTGTGTGTGTGTGTGTGTGTGTGTGTGTGAGAGAGAGAGAGAGAGAGAGAGAGAGAGAGAGAGAGAGAGAGAGAGAGAGAGAGAGAGAGAGAGAGAGAGTGAGAGAGAGAGAGAGAGAGAGAGAGAGAGAGAGAGAGAGAGAGAGAGATGAAGCAAATACACTCCTCACGAGACGAATTCAAGTTAGACACTACCTGAATACGAAGCAAGGCAGGCATACGCACCAACCCTTCCCAGCCTCAGTCAAGTCACGTCACGCCACCACCACCACCACCACCACCACTAGCACGCCCCCTTCCCTTGCTTATCAATGCGGATTGCCTTATCAAACACCTTCTTAGCGCCGCGGCATGAGGAACAGATGATAAGGTTGAGGAATACTGATATAGAGATACGAAGAAAAGGAAGTATTGAAGATGAAGATGTTTAAACGAATTGTGATAGAAAGATGCCTAGAGAAAAGAATATAAAAAAGAGGTAGGAGAGTAATGATATACAGTTAGGAAGAGAAGGAGGTACAGAACACAAAGAAGAAGTAAAACGAATAAAAAGTGGAACTAAAATGAGATACAAGAGAAAAAAATGTATATAAAAAAAATATTAAAAAATAAACGAAAAAACAGAAGGAAAGCGAAGGGAATGAAGAAAAAGGAGATCAAAACGAAGACGAAAGAGAGAAAGAAAAGTGGAAAGAGAGAGAGAGAGAGAATGACAAATTGGGAGGATATATAAGATTTGAGAGGAGGCGAAGTGAGAGAGAGAGAGAGAGAGAGAGAGAGAGAGAGAGAGAGAGAGAGAGAAAGAAAAAGAGAGGAAGAAAATGGCCCCGGAGAGGAAAAGAGGGAAAAATATGAGAGAGAGAGGAAGAGAGAATTTTGTTTTTGCCTCCTAATCAGATCCTTCTTCCTCCTCCTTCTCCTCCTCCTCCTCCTCCTCTTCCTCTTTTTATCATTTTCTGCCTCACTTCCTTCTCTGTTTCCTTCTTACCATGATAATCCTTTTCTGATTTATCATGTTCTCTCTCTCTCTCTCTCTCTCTCTCTCTCTCTCTCTCTCTCTCTCTCTCTCTCTCTCTCTCTCTCTCTCATCCTTGTCACCTTCCTCCTCCTCCTCCTCCTCCTCCTCCTCCTCCTCCTCCTCCTCCTCCTCCTTTTTATCTCTTCTCCTCTTTCTCATTTCTCATTTTTCGTTTTTCCTTTTTCTCCTCTTCCTCTTAATCTTACTCTTCTTCCTTTTTCATCCGCACACACACACACACACACACACACACACACACACACACACACACACACACACACACACACACACACACACACACACACGCACACACACACTTGTCCAACTTCACTGTAAAGAAACACTAAACTGGGTACAAGACAAACAACGAAGACAGGAATGGAAGATGATGAAGAGAGGCAGAGACGAAAAGAGAAATTAAGGAGAGTGAGTGAGGGAGGGAGAGACGGAAGAAGGGGGGAGGTTGAGTGAACGAGAGGAGGGAGGGAGGTTGAGTGAGCGAGAGGAAGGCGTGAGAAAATGAGTGAGTGAATGAGAGAGGGAGAGAGAAAGGGAAAAAATAGAGGAGAGGGTGAACGGAAGGAGAAAAGAAGGGGAGATAAATGAGGAAGAGAGGAAGGCAGGAAGGAAAAAGAAGGTGAGGCATAGAGTGGTTGAGAGAGGTAGAGAGGCAAAGAGAGAAGGTCAAGCGATGAGATTTGGGATTTTTCAGTCACCGCCGAGTGGCCTAAGACTTCCCCAACATGCTGTCCTGAAGACTATCCATCAACCCGGACACTAGATTTTCTCTCTAAAGACAGGATCAAAGATGAACTCCTAGGGACAGCATGATCCAGGCAAAATGGCGACACTATAAACACTTGTCTGCGCCATATCGGGCTGAAGCAGACCATCAGGCCCCACAAAAAAGCCCACCGGCGCTATATGCAGAAACGTAAGAAAAAAAATGCCCTTTACACTCACCTCTTCAATGTGGTGGAGATATGCGTGCCTGCAGGTCACGGTGCTGGCGGGGGGGTGGCTAAAGACTGACCGATCATGCCCACAACCTCTCTCTCTCAGCACATCCACCAGCCGGAAAGAGATGCATAAAAATGTGTTTAGGAAGGGTGTCAGATGTGCAGTACCCTAAGATAAATGAACAAAAGGTGCTTAGGCAGTGTCAGTGATATGAAGTATGTGTAATTTTGTTTAAATCACAAATCTGCACGTGAAATGTTTATAAATAATTATTTTGAACCTAAAATTCCCTTTCAGAGTGTCAACTAGTCATCTTTCCTTATTTTATCCAGACATTTGCATCGTATATTCATTGAACTTTGAAGGACATATGAACGCCCATTTCAGTTAACCTC
Source organism: Eriocheir sinensis (assembly GCF_024679095.1). Lineage (NCBI taxonomy): Eukaryota > Metazoa > Arthropoda > Malacostraca > Decapoda > Varunidae > Eriocheir > Eriocheir sinensis. The sequence goes on along the minus strand of NW_026110339.1, from coordinate 111,972 downwards.
AGGAGTGAACGGACAACTAAGTAATCACATGCACTCGTATCAAAATATAAATCCCACCCTAAAGGTTGTGTGAGTATATATATTGCTTACAACCAACGAACCCACGTGTTGTGCAGCAAGCAAACCCCGCGTGCTGCCAAGAACAGCCGGCAATGAAAAGTGAACCCCAGGACGCGCCGGTGTGGAATCCAATTATTTAGCGTCGCAATGCACGGCTCAAGGCGGCACGTGCTGGAGTCCGCCTTGCTCTGGTTGTGAGGACTCGGCCGCCGCATTGCTTCCATCATCACACGTCTTGAAAATCCCTTCCTGCGTTCCTTCTTGCTTCTTCTTTTTCTTTTTCTTTTTTACTTTTATTTAATATTTTTTCTTTTTCTCCTTTTCTCTTCTCTTTTCTCTTCTCTTCTCTTCTCTTCTCTTCTCTTCTCTCTCTCTCTCTCTCTCTCTCTCTCTCTCTCTCTCTCTCTCTCTCTCTCTCTCTCTCTCTCTCTCTCTCTCTCTCTCTCTGTTCGTGCTTGCCTCGCTCTATTTGTCTCCCTCAAACACATTAATTTTAATTAACTCGATGGCGCCCATTATAAATTTCTTGTTATTTTATCTCGTTCGCTCTCTGTTTGATCATTAAAAGCAAGCTGAGTGGAGTCTGTCTGTCTGTCTGTCTGTCTATCGCTCCCTCTCTCTTTCTCTCTCTCCCCTCACCTATTCCCTCTCCTCCTTCTCCTTCTCTTCCTCCCTCTCCTCCCCTTACCCTTTCCCCTCTCCTTCATCTTCCCTTACCAATCCCCTCTCCTCCTCCTCCTCCTCCTCCTCCTTCTCCTCCTCCTCCTCCTCCTCCTCTTCCTCCTCTTCCCTCTACGTCATATTTCCATCAGTTTTCTCTTTCTCTTTTTCTTTTTCTTTCACTCCATTTTTGTCCTTCTTTCCTCTTCTCTAAACTCAATATTTATTAAAGTAGCATCGCCGGGAAATGTGCAAAAGACAAGTAATGTTTCAGGATAATTATTACTCTCTGATGAATGTACAGTTCGGGGTTAGCATATCAGACGAGCAGGGCAATGAATATGACGCTGTATTGTTTCTCTCTTACATATTTTTCTCTCTGCTTTAATTTTATCCACGTAATATGAAAAAAATGAAATATCTGTTCTTCCCGTAAACGCTTCTAACGCCAATACTAATATTAATACTACTCTTTACTGTACCTTTCAAATTCATCTTCCTTTCTACAGTAACTACGAGTGATTCAACCCCGTATTTTTAAACGTATCGGCGTCTCAGTTCGCCTGTTTGAAAAGCCCCTCGTTGTAGAAGTTGCTGGGATTCTCATGGACTGTTTTATGATGCTGGTGATAGCTTTACACGACGTCTGCACCTTGAACGGGAAAGTCAACCATGAAAATCCGGTTAGTCTTCTCAGAGGCCTTGGGAAACAGTCGTCATGGGAGCTCGTGGAAGTTGCTGGGACTCTGATGGACTGTTTTGTGATGCTGGTGATAGTTTTACACGACGTCTGAACCTTGAAGGGAAAATCACCACTCATGCAACCCAGTCAATCTTCTCTGTGGCCTTGGGAAACAGTCGTCATGGGAGCTCGTGGAAGTTGCTGGGACTCTGATGGACTGTTTTGTGATGCTGGTGATAGTTTTACACGACGTCTGAACCTTGAAGGGAAAATCACCACCCATGCAACCCAGTCAGTCTTCTCTGTGGCCTTGGGAAACAGTCGTCATGGGGATCCGATACGTTTATGCATATGGACCTTCATCATTTTCCATCTGTTCCGCCGCTGCCTTTCCCCGCCACGCCTACGCCCACTGCAAACGTCCAGTCAGGTATAGTGTTTGCCGCGGCAGCAGCACCACCACCACCACTACCACCACCATCATCATCAGTGCAGTGGCGGCGGTGTCTGGTGTCGGGCGAGGCGGCGGGAACTCGACCACTCACTGTTAACACTCCAAATGGCTGCTGCAACCCGGCCGCCCAGCAACCCGAACCCGCTCTCCAGCCGTGAAAAGGGCCAACCATGATTTAGCGCTGCCAACACAACGCTTGTTTACCATTTAGCGCAACGACACAGCCTTGTTTATCTCGGCGTGAGGCAGAACGCGATGCAGATTACAACTTTGTTTATCCCGTTAACTTGAGAATCCAGTTTTGCAACCTTTTAGAGGGACGATACAGCCTTGTTTATCTCGGCGTGAGGCAGAACACGATGCAGACTATGGTTCGAGATTAACAAAGTAAAAAGAGGTGGTGGTAGTTCGTTAATATATAGGTTGTGGTACCTGTCAGACTTGTATAGGATCACCATTGACTGTCTAAAGGAAAGAGAACAAGGGGCGAAGGTTTTAGGGGAACGAAGGATGATGAGGGAAGGCGACTGAATGGGGAAGGAAGAAAGAAGGTAAGACTTTGAAACATATCATAGACTCGTATAGGATCACCACTGACGTCTACACAAGGGAGAGAGATCAGATGGTTGAAGGTCCTATTCTTAAACATTTCTTCCCCCAAGCACACATATTTGACAAGGCTTTTGTAGGAATTGCTGTGGGGGGCATTTCCAAGAAGGGTAGTTTTATGACCCTGGTGGTAGCTTGACTCTCCTTCTGTACAATGAATCTAAAGAAACACTCATTGGAACCCAACTGATTTCCCCTTCGGCCTTTGGAAACAGTTGATGTGGAAGGTGGAAACGTCTTATAATAGCGAACCATATGTTTCTTTTGACAGCAATGAAGAGAGGAGCAAAACAAACACACACACAAACAAAATCAATTTTAAACACGATATTTCCAGTTATGATTTTATTACTGTGTGTGTGTGTGTGTGTGTGTGTGTGTGTGTGTGTGCGTGCGTGAGTCAGACTATTTCCAGCATCCCCTTAGGGCCCAGTCACTTCAGTATATATCCCAGTGACGTCCGTCTGCTCGCTCGTCCGTCCGTGTGTCCGTGCGAGTGTCCGTGTGTCCGTCCCTCGCACGCCCTGTATCCACACACTCGCGGCTCCCCTCCCTGCAACGATAAGCTCTCCGCTCCATTTTTATTCATGTATTCCCTTTTCATAAGAGTTTTCAATCGCCGTGTATGTGTGTGTGTGTGTGTGTGTGTGTGTGTGTGTGTGTCTGTGTGTGTGTGTGAGAGAGGGATGGAGCGGTAAAGGAGGGATGGAGGAGGGGGGGGTGAGGGGGGGTGAGGGGGGGAAGGGGGGAGATTGTGGTACTGTTACAGATATTCCCAGAGAGAGAGAGTGAGAGAGAAAGAGAGAGATAGAAAAGGGGGGATTAGAGACAGAGACAGACAGAAAACACACATATATACACAGACAAACATAGATACAAACAAATTATAGAACACAGAGAGAAAGAGGGTGACCTATAGACAGATATATAGTGAATGATAGCAATATACAAAAGAGAATCAGAATATATGGAGAGAAAGAGTGTTTCCGAGGGCCGTTGAAGGCTCTTAAAAAAAAAGCCATAATTATACCATACTATATAGACCCTTTTTTTTATATCAGAGTAAGGTCAAATTTAGATTCTTCAGTAAGGTAGTTGAGTAAGATAGCATGAAGATTCTCCTAAACAAACACTAACATAAGTAACGTTGTAATTATAGAACCCATACACAGTTAAATTCATTGGGTAAGCTGTTCTCCTTCCTCCTCCTCTTCCTTCCTTTTCCTTCTCAAATTACTCTTTTTTCCCATACTCTTGTTTATTTTTGTTCTTCGTCTATTTTCTTCTTCTTCTCCTTCTCTACTTCCTCTTCCTCCTTCTTCTTCTTCTTCCTCTTCCTTTTCAAATTCCTCTTCTTCATATTTGTTCTTCGTCTATTCTCGTCTCCTCCTCCTCCTCCTCCTCCTCCTTCTCTACTTCCTCTTCCTCCTTCTCTTCCTCTCCCTTCTCTAGTTCCTCTTCCTCTTCTTCTTCCTTCTTCCCTTCCACTTCCTTAGCTTCCTCTTCTTCCTTTTCCTGCTCTTCTACCCCTCCCCCCTTCTCCACCACTGCGATAGAGGAAGGAAGAGGCGTGGGCGAGCCGATGAAAAACAGGAACATCCAGGAAGCCACTTAACGCTTAAGTATAAACAGGCCACTCAAGCAAAAGCGGCCAAAACAAGTGACACTCGACGCCCACTCGACGCCGAGCCGAGAGTTCTGATTAAAAGAGGCAACACAGGAACAAAGGAAGACGTAATGCATCACAGGAGGAGGACAGAGTAAGAGAATGGCTTTGAGGGTCATATTCTTAAACATTTCGGCGCCCCAAGTTCTCATACTATTGACACGGTTCTCGTGGGAGCTGTGGGGGGCAATTCCAGGGGTAGTTTAATGATCCTGGTGGTAGTTTGATCCTTCCTCTGTACCAAGAACATATTTGACACGGTTCTCGTGGGAGCTGTGGGGGGCAATTCCAGGGGTAGTTTAATGATCCTGGTGGTAGTTTGATCCTTCCTCTGAACCAAGAACATATTTGACACGGTTCTCGTAAGAGCTGTGGGGACAATTCCAGGGGTAGTTTAATGACCCTGGTGGTAGTTTGATCCTTCCTCTGTACCAAGAACATATTTGACACGGTTCTCGTAAGAGCTGTGGGGGCAATTTCAGGGGTAGGTTAATGACCCTGGTGGTAGTTTGATCCTCCTTCTGTACAAAGAACATATATGACACGGTTTTCGTAGGAGTTACGGGGGTATTTCCAGGGGGGGGGTTAGTTTAATGAGTCTGGTGGTAATTTGACCCTCCTCCTGTACCATGAACCCAAGAAATCACTCTCGAGAACCCGATTCATCTCCTTTCTCTGGCCTTTGGAGCTAGTTGATGTGAGAGGCAAGATCGTAAGAGAGAATGGCTTTGAATATACAAGAGGAAGGTTACGTGTGTGTGTGTGTGTGTGTGTGTGTATACTAGAGGAAAGTGCTCTATAATACACAGCACAGAAAAAATAAAAAAAAGTTATAAGACTGCCATTACAATAAATTATAATACGTAATGCTTTCAACCAAGCTTTTACGTGTTCACTATCTTTTTTTTTACTGTTTCCGTAGTGTTTTTTTATTACTTATCATTACTACTATTTCTTTTTAATCTTATAGCTGCGGGGCGCTCACGTTGTAGGTTGGTGATCATATATCCTGTGCAGGAGGAGCAGGAAGAGAGGAGGAGGACGAGGAGGAGGAGGAGGAGGAGGAGGAGGACGAGGAGGAGGAGGAGGAAGAAGAGGAGGACGAGGACGAGGAGGACGAGGAAGAGGAGGAAGAGAAGGAGAACGAAGAGGATATACAAGAGGAGAAGGAGGATTTAGAGGAGGAGGAAGAAGAGGAGGACGAGGACGAGGAGGACGAGGAAGAGGAGGAAGAGAAGGAGAACGAAGAGGATATAAAAGAGGAGAAGGAGGATTTAGAGGAGGAGGAGGAGGAAGAAGAGGAGGACGAGGAAGAGGAGGACGAGGAAGAGAAGGAAGAGAAGGAGAACGAAGAGGATATGAAAGAGGAGAAGGAGGATTTAGAGGAGGAGGAGGAGGAAGAAGAAGAAGAGGAAGAGGAGGTAGAGAAAAAGAGAACTCAAATGATAATTAAAAATGTAAATCAGTGTCACATTTTGCCTAATCTCACCTCGTCATGCTCGTAAATCTCAAAGTCTTTCTGTTAAGCTCATGAATTCCTCCTCCTCTTCCACCCTTCCTTTCCTCCTTTTCAATACCTCTCCTTTCCCCCATCTCCCCTCCCTCTCGCCCTCCTCCTCCTCCTCCTCCTCGTCTCCCGCACAATCTCCTCATCTCCCCCGCACGCTGCCCTCACTCTCCCTCCCTCAATCGCTCTCATAACGGATATTGCTCTTTTGAACTTGCTAACTGCTGCACCTTTTCACAGGGGACACTAAAAGGAGAAGAGCGGGTCGGGGCTTTATAAACAAACCGATGCCTTATCTCTTCCTCCCTTCCCCTCCCATTCATGCCGTCAAGTACCTCCTCCTGTGTTCCCTCTATCTTTCTGGTCTGGTTGTAATGCGTGTGCACTGTGCGTGGACGTGATCTGAACTGTCTGGCCGTCCGTCACTCAGCCCAACAAACTCACCAGGTTACATATCCCCAGACACGTCCGCCTCTCATATCAACTAATTCCAAAGCCCGAAAAGGAGATAAGTCGGGTTCTATTGAGTGTTTCTGCAGGTTCAAGGTACTGAAAAAGAGTCAGACTACCACCAGGGTCATAAAACTATTCATGGCAATGCCCATGAATCCTAAGAAAGCCTTGTCAAATAGGTGTGTGCTTGGGCGCCGAAATGCTTAAAAATACGACTCTATATATACACTCACACGACACACACACACACACACACACATACACACCCACCCACACACACACACACACACACACACACACACACACAAGGACTCATATAATTCCTCATGTCTCAGGGCGCAAGGGGGAAATAATAATGACAAATGAGTCTCGGCCCACGCAGGAGGGAGGGAAAAAATTGCCTCGAAACACTAACATAATAACGCAACTTTGGGCCGCCGGGGAAGCAGGCGACCGTGAACAGCAGGCAGGCAAGCAGGAGGCAGCAGGCAGCAGGCAGGGACAGACTGGTGGAGGGAGGAATTGACATGGCGAGCAAGGAAGGAAAATGAGATAGAGAGAGAGAGAGAGAGAGAGAGAATAAGATAAACAGAGACACATGCAGATGGCGGAAAGGACATAGCAAGAGAGATTCAGACAGACAGACAGACAGAGAGACAGACAGGAGGAAGGAGACGGACGGACTAGCGGAATTAATGTGATAGGGAAAGGAAAGAGACAGACAGACAGACAGACAGACAAGACAAACAGACGTGACAGGTTAGGAGAAGAGGAAGGAAACGAATAGATTTTAGACACACACACAAACAGAGGGACAGAAACACACACACACACACACACACACACACACACACACACACACACACACACACACAAACACAATAGCAAAAGTAAAAGAGAAAAAAATGAATGAAAAGGGAGAGAAAACACGCACAAACCTCATGAATTAGTTGAACCCTTCTCCTCCAAACACACCCACGAACTTACATCCCCCCCCTCCACCCAGTATCCAACCTCACCCCATCACCCCCTACGGCATCACGTCACTCCACTCCACCACAGAACCTCACAACCCACTACGGACACCCCAGTTCTACTCCACACCCCTTCAATCTACCACCCCACTACAATACCCCATCACCCCACCCCACACCCCTACACCCCGCCACCTCACCTTCCACCCTAAAACGCACCCACCCACCCACCTTACCAATTGCAGGACACACTCACGCCATGTCGAATCACTACCTCAGCCCCAGCCACCCTTGTCATTGTCCCCCTTTCCTTCCTCTACCTTCTTCAACCCAAAAACTCTCTCTTCACCAACCCCGCCAGTTCCGAGTCTGCCCAAGTATCCCCCTTCAAGTCCCTGTCTCATCCTACTTTTCCCTTACTTTCCCTACCCAACTCCCCTAATACTTTCTCACCTCCCTCCCCCAACCTCTCCTCTCCCCGCCCAGCCCTCTGCCTCCTAAACTCACCTAGTATTGTCACCCACCCCCACAGCCTCTCCCCGGCCAGCCCTGCTTTCCCAACTCCCCTCCTCCGCTTCCCACGTCTTCGTCTTCGCTCGGGTGCATCCAGAAGCCCAATAGTTCGATGGAGAATAATAATAAGAGGAAGAAACTCTGGGGGCCCCGTGAGTTGTTCTGTGTGTGTGTGTGTGTGTGTGTGTGTGTGTGTGTGTGTGTGTGTTATCATACCGGCACACACAAACACACACACACACATACACACACAGCGAGAAAAATAAAAGGTAAACTAAAGAAATATTAACATTATATATTTTCTTTGAAGGTGCAATACGTATAGCCAGCACACAGAGCTTACTTACACCATTGGAAAGAGGGCAAAGTAACACTCTACTACCCGAAATGTTTATTTTTTACCCCGGAAACATAATGAAGGAGCAGTGGAAAAGAAATACATATAAATAAATGTGGAAAAATGGAAAATGGAAAGCAAAACAGTAATGGGAAACAGAAAAAGAAAAAAGGAACGTAGAATTAAAATGTGGGAAAAAAGATGAGAAAGGACGAGAGAGAGAGAGAGAGAGAGAGAGAGAGAGAGAGAGAGAGAGAGAGAGAGAGAGCGTTCGTTCCTCCGCACGGTCTTGTTCTTACCAGTTCCATCACCACCATCACCTCCCCCCACCCCCCACCCCCCGCCTTAGGACAGTTCTAGTAGGCGTAAGTGACCGAGTTTTCCAATATCACAAGGGACAGATCTCGCGGCTCAGGATCCCGGCGACGGCGTGGGAAGAAAGCTTGAGTCTGATCCAATATTATCACTCCCTATAAATGTCTTACGGCCACCCTTATAGCTGCCTCTCTCTCTCTCTCTCTCTCTCTCTCTCACGTGTTTTGCCATGCTTTATTAATATATTTCGTACCATGTTTTTTATTAGTAATTTTCAACATTCTTTTTTCTTCTACAGATTATTATATTTTTCTTTATGGCACGTGATTCCTTTATTTATTTTACTCATGTTCTGCGTCAGTTTGTATTATTTTCCTTTTTCATTTTTCATTCAATTCATTTTTCTCATTCTTTTTTTCCGTCTTCTATTAATCATTTATCATCATTTTTCTTCATTGCATTTGTTTTCTTTATTATTTCATTTATGTTCTGCGTCATTCTGTGATATTTTCCTTTTATCTCATTTATTTGCATTTTCTCATTCATTTTTTCTGTCTTTTTTTATGTATCATTTATCATCATCATTTTTCTTTACAGCATTAATATATTTCCTTTATATTTTTTTGTACTTATTTTCTGTCATTCTCTATTTTTCTCATATTTTATTTCTCATGTATTTCATTTATCATTTATATCATCATTAGTGTTGACGGTATCATAAGCGTAGTATTTTATTGCAATTTTTAAACTATTCTTTTATATCGAAGTTTTTCTAATGTATTTTTCCAGTTCCTTTCAGTTTTTTTCTAATTATGTTCATGCCGGTCAACTATCCAATTAACATTCTTTTCTTTTTTTTTATGATTTTTTTCTTCCGCATTCCTGTTTTTCATTCTTGCTTTTTTTCCTTTTCGTGTTTCTCTCTTATTCTTGTTTTCTTTCTTATTCCTGTTTTCTTTCTTATTTCTGTTTCTTTATTATTCCTGTTTTCTTTCTTATTTTTGTTTTCTTTATTTATTTTTCCAGTTCCTCTCAGATTTTTTTCTAATTATGTTCATGCCATTTCAACAAATCCTTCTTCTTCCTTTTTTTCGTAATATGCTGTTTCTTTTAATTAGACGAGTGTTGACAAGTTCCCGTTCTTTTGTTTTTATCCGTCGATTTTTATATTTTAATTTCATCCAGTTTTTCTTAGCATTAAAAACTTCATATTCATTTTCATTCAGACTTTTTTATTTACAA
>NW_026110339.1:95000-100000 GCF_024679095.1 Eriocheir sinensis | reverse complement strand
GCAACATCAACAAACCGTATCTACTCCGTACCCACTTTAGTCATGAGAAACAGCCGTCCGTTCGTCCGGCAATTCACCGTTCGTCCGGTAATCCCCCGTGTACGACACCCACCGACAACAACTCCCACTAAGCCTCCACTATAGCCCCTTATTACTGGATATTCCCTTTAGTCCGCCCTGTAATCTGAGCCTCCCGGGGTTTTAGTTAGGAGGGGAGGTTGTGTGAGTGTGTGTGTGTGTGTGTGTGTGTGTGTGTGTGTGTGTGTGTGAGTGGTTGGCTATTCTTACCAATTATAATCTTTCCTGCAAACGATGCCTCTTCCCCGCCTTCCTTCCCAGCCCAGCCAGCTCCTCCCTCGGCCACTTCAGCGACAAACCTACACACAACCCTCGGCCTGGTAAACTGTGCTGGGGCGATGACCGGAAAAGAAACGAGGGAGAGGAAGCGGAAGCGGAGGAGGTTGTAACAGGCTTACAGGATCACTAATTCAGACTCGGTCCCTTAGGAGATGAAGGAGATGGTGGTAGAGGAATAGTAGGAGAAGGAGGAAGGGAAGGAAGAGGAGGAGGAGGATGTTGTATGTAGGTGTAATTTGACTACGAGAGGCTTGCAGTAGTTGGAATAAAAGGTAACTGAAGAAGAGTTGACTAATGAGAGCGTTGTCTGAAAAAGCGCAGAGTGAAAGAATAGCAATGATTGAGCGTGAGAAAGCCATACACGTGAATTCATAGACGAAATAACATTGATGATTCAGAAAATATGAATGCTTGAGCAGGCGGAGAAAGAGATACAAAATAGCCAACGAAGATTGTGGGCGATGAAAGCGAACTATGAGTGGCAAAGAGTGATCGTGTAACAGCCATAGACGCGTGAACGATTGGCTTTGATAGTTGAGTGAATATAGATGCGGGAACAGGCGGGAAAGAAACACTAGTCAGTCAGTGAAGAGAATGGGAGACGAGATACAGGTTACTAGAATGTGAAAAAAAACTAAACAGCGGTCACAAAATCTCCCCACCCACAAGAAGATGATGTTAGTCAGTTAGTTAGGAAGGAGAGAGGTTAGTTAGTTAGTTAGCGAAGAGAATGGAAGACGAAATACAGCCAACCAGAAAGGGAAAAAAACAAAATAAACACAAAACAGCCGTCACAAAGCCTCCCAAGTAACTCCCTTCATAACCTCCCCACCCAGAAGAAGATATTAGTCAGTTAGTTAGGAAGGAGACATGTTAGTTAGTTAGTTAGCGAAGAGAATGGACGACGAGACAGAAAAGAAAAAAACTATAACCAGAAACTAAACATCGGTCACAAAATCTCCCAAGTAACTACCTTCCCTTCACCTCCCCGCCCAGAATAAGATATTAGTTAGTCAGTTGGAAATAAGAGAAGTATATTTAGCTAGTTACTGAAGAAAATGGACGACGAGAGAGAGAACTAGAATGGGAACAAATTACATCAAAGAAACAAAACTTCACTCACAAATCTCCCACGTAACTCCTTTCCCTTACTTCACCTTCACCTCCCAACCCCAGCAGGACAAGGAAAGAGTCTCACACATGCATAGTGGGCCTGGCTGGCATGGTAAAGAAGGCCTGGGCTAGAGGATTTACGTGCTCTGGCGGCGACGGAGCGAGGGCGGCCGAGCTGATGTATGAAAAGAGAAAAATAATTGCCTAATCACTCATCCTGCCGCGGCTGAAAGTAACGGATAGAACACTGGACCGGGCTGGGCTGGTGAGGGATAGGGTGAGGGGGTAGGAGAGAGGGGAGAGAGGGAGAGAGAGGGATGTGTGTGTGAGAGAGAGAGAGAGTGTTCGGGTGATGAAATATATACAGATAGGTAGGTATTGTGCCTGTGTGATATGTAGAGATAGATAGATAGACAGACAAAATAAAACTACTTAGATACTGTAAGCTAAAAAACGAAAAAAAGGGAAGGAAATAACGAAAGAATAATATAAAAATAACCTTACCATCAAAAGCAAAAACACGAGGAAAGAAAGAAAAGAAAGAACGAAAGAAGGAAGGAAGAAAGAGAAACAAATAGGAGACGGAGAAAAAAAAACAGAACTCAAGAATAACGTAACAAAATAAAATTAAACAAAAAGACGAAAGAAGGAAGAGAGGAAGAAAGAAACGAAGAGAGAAAGAAAGAAAGGAAAGAGAGTACGGAAGGAACGAAGGAAGAAAGATAGGCAAAAACAGGCGATAACAATGACTCTAAGGAACGAGAAGAACGCCTCGCCATCAATGTTACTCTCGCTAAAGGGAGATGCAGGGTCTGAACGGCAACGCGTGTGGGAAACTTTACAGGGATTCAGAAACTGCGCGTAAGAATGATGAATGGAAATGAATACGCCATTCCGTTTATCAAGGGGATGAGGAGGAGGAGGAGGAGGAGCAGGAGGAGGAGGAGAAGAATGGATAAGGAAGCGCAGGTGTGTGTGTGTGTGTGTGTGTGTGTGTGTGTGTGGTGGGGAAGAAAAGGAAGTGGAAGAGGAAGAGGAGGAGGAGGAGAAGAATGGATAGGGAAGTGCAGCCGTGTGTGTGTATGTGGTGGGGAAGAAAAGGAAGTGGAAGAGGAAGAGGAGGAGGAGGAGGAGGAGGAAGGAAGAGTAGGAGAATAGGGACAAAGGAAACAGTAAATAAAAGAGAAGATAAAGAAGAAAAAGAGTAGACGAATGGAAGAATAGAAAGAGAATCAAGAATAACAAGAGAAAGGGTAAAAAAGGGAAACAGTACATGGAAGAGAAAGAGGAGAAAGGGGAAAAAAGGAGAATGGGGAAATAGGGAAACAGTAAATGGAGGAATAAGGGGAGAAAGAGGAGGAAGAACAAGATAGTGGAGAAAAAGGGAGACAGTATATGGAAGAGAAAGTAGAATATAAGGAAGAAAAAGAGGAATAGGAAAAGAACAATAAATGGAAGAGGAAGAGAAGAAGGAGGAGGAGGAAGAACAGGACAAGGAAAATTAAATAAAGTAAATGGAGAAGTAAGAGAAGTAAGAGGAGGAAGAAAAATAATAGGATACGAAGAAGGGAGACACAGTATATTAACACACACACAGAAAGCAACGTCGACGAGGAGCCACAAAAAACGAAAGGCTGAAAAAACATCAACGTTAAGTACATCATAATTACGTTGTGTTGGTTGCATTAACATTTGTAACACACACACACACATATATATAATGGAAGCGCTGTGTGTGTGTGTGGTGGGGGGGGGGGGAGGATGGGAGGCGGGGAGAGGGGGAAAGATTTAAGTGTGTCTGTGTGTGTGTCTGTGTGTGTGCTACTGACAAAGAGAGCAGTGTAGCAACACACACACACACACACACACACACACACACACACACACACACACACACACACACACACACACACACACACACACAGTTGCATTATCAAAGGCTTCAACACACCAAGGGAAGCTAGGCAGGCACTGTACTCGCACGTATTTTTTCTTTAATAAGGCAAGAGAGAAATTCCCCACGCCAGCACCATGATGAACAGCAACACTCACTCTCTCTCTCTCTCTCTCTCTCTCTCTCTCTCTCTCTCTCTCTCTCTCTCTCTCTCTCTCTCTCTCTCTCTCTCTCTCTCTCTCTCTCTCTCTCTCTCTCTCTCTCTCTCTCTCTCTCTCTCTCTCTCTCTCTCTCTCTCTCTCTCTCTCTCTCTCTCTCTCTCTCTCTCTCTCTCTCTCTCTCTCTCTCTTTGAGCCTGAGGTTATTGTTGCCTCCTTAGACTTCACTTTTACGGGGCTGTGAGTGAATGTCCCTAAACCAGGTACTGGCGTAGGCAGGATTGTTTAAGTGACGCCTATTGAGGCACATGCCGTGATTCCCGTCAACCTACCCTAACCTAATAAAACCCCATAAAGTCACTATAGGTCTTGACTCAGGAAATTCATATATGCTTCCCTACTAATGAGACTTTCTATACAACAAGGTGAGGCCATTTTTTGTTATTTTGTTATTACCACCGAGGTCATACAACTATCCATGAACATGCCTAAAACTCCTACGAAAGCCTTGTCAAATATGTGTGCCTGGGCGCCGAGGTGTTTAAGAATGCGAGACTTACGGGCCGGGTGACAGACAGCCTCCGGACTCTGCCTGACTCAGCAGGTGGGTCGAGAGGCGCCTTTGAGGACCTTGCTGTGGAGGAGCTCATTACTGGCAGCGGGAAAATACGATGAAGCTGCACACGCCACGCCGAGCACGCCACGCAAAAGCGGTTACAGCACCACACGCCTACCGCAAGACACCCACCAACAGCATGCTGCCCACAGAGTTTACATGCTTACCTTTATACCTATCTCTGTACCTATTGATTTGCGTATCTGTCTGCCTACTTACCAACCTATCTGTGAACCTGTTATTGTGTGAGGAAGGGAGAACGGAGGAGGAGAACAGGAGGAAGAGAAGGAAGGAGAAGAAGGAATGTGTTGAAAATGATAGACTGAGTGAAGAAGTGTTGTCTGAAGATGATGGAAAAGAAGAAATGATGGCTAAAAGAGAATGGAGGAGAGAGAATTAGAGGATGAGGATGAGGAGGAAGGGATGTATGGGTGAAGTGAAAAAATGTTTGGAAAGGATAAGGAAGGGAAGTAGAGAGTGTAACAAGTACGTCCTCTCTTCTCCTCCTCCTCTTCCTTCTCCTCCTCCAATCCTTTATCCTCTCTAGTGACCTTACCATACCTTACCTTACCTTACCTTACCTCTCTGTTGATCTGTTGGCCTGTCTGTCTATCTCCCTCCCTGCCTGCTAACCTGCCTATCTACCTACTTATTCTCTTCTCCTCGTCCTCCTTCTCTCCCTCCACTCCTTCATCCTCCCTAGTGACCTTACCATACCTTACCTTACCTTACCTTACCTCTCTGTTTATCTGTTGGCCTGTCTGTCTGTCTCCCCCACTGCCTGCTAACCTGCCTATCTACCTACTTACTCTCTTCTCCTCTTCCTCCTCCTCTCCCTCCAATCCTTCATCCTCCCTAGTGA
>NW_026110339.1:0-90000 GCF_024679095.1 Eriocheir sinensis | reverse complement strand
GAAAGGGAAGGGATGGGAAAAGAAGAGAAAGGAAGGAAGGCGAAAGGGAGATAAGGGGAGGAAAGGGAGGAGAAAATGCTAGTTAAAAGGAGAAAAAAGGGGAGGGATGGGAAAGATATGTAAAGGGAAGGGAAGGGTAGGGAAAGGGAGAGGAAGGAGAGATGAAAGAGAGGAAAAAAATGGGAAGGAAGAAAAGGAAAAAGTCTAGTTAAAAGGGGAGAGAAGAAAAAGAAAAGGAAAGGAAAGGAAAGGGACGGAAAAGGGAAGGGTAAGGAAAGAGAGAGGAAGGAAAGAAGAAGAATGGGAAGATAAAAGAAGGGAAGGAAGGAATACAGAATACTTTAACGGGAAAGAAGGGAAGGGAAAGGAAAGGGAAGGGACGAGAAAGGGAAGGGTAGGGAAAGAGAGAGGAAGGAAAGAAGTATAAGAGGAAGATAAGGGAAGGGAAGGAAGGAATACAGAATACTTTAACGGGAAAGAAGGGAAGTGAAAGGAAAGGGAAGGGATGAGAAAGGGAAGGGTAGGGAAAAAGAGAGGAAGGAAAGAAGTATAAGAGGAAGATAAAGGAAGGGAAGGAAGGAATACAGAATACTTTAACGGGAAAGAAGGGAAGGGAAAGGAAAGGGAAGGGACGAGAAAGGGAAGGGTAGGGAAAGAGAGAGGAAGGAAAGAAGTATAAGAGGAAGATAAGGGAAGGGAAGGAAGGAATACAGTCTACTTTCAAGGGAGCGAAGGGAAGTGAAAGGAAAGGGAAGGGACGAGAAAGGGAAGGGTAGGGAAAAAGAGAGGAAGGAAAGAAGAATAAAATGAAGATAAGGAGAGGAATGGCAGGAATACAGTCTACTTTAAGGGGAAAGAAGGAAAAAGGGATGACACAGACAAAAACATAGAGGGAAAGAGACAGAAAAAGACAGACATACAGAAAAACAGATACGCAGACAGACATACAGACAGTTACATCATAGCCGATTACATTCACCATGAAGCCTACTTAATTAACTAAAGGACAAGCAAAAAGATGCTTTATAATGATTCCTGGAGTCGTGCATGGCGTGGAAAACAGTAAATAATAAAAACAAATGAAAATCTAAATTGTTTAAAAGAATAAGGCTTGTCATAACTGAATATATATACAAACTGAAGTCTCGGTTATAAGCATTTCTCTCTCTCTCTCTCTCTCTCTCTCTCTCTCTCTCTCTCTCTCTCTCTCTCTCTCTCTCTCTCTCTCTCTCTCTCTCTCTCTCTCTCTCTCTCTCTCTCTCTCTCTCTCTCTCTCTCTCTCTCTCTCTCTCTCTCTCTCTCTCTCTCTCTCTCTCTCTCTCTCTCTCTCTCTCTCTCTCTCTCTCTCTCTCTCTCTCTCTCTCTCTCTCTCTCAAAAGCCTTCAAATTCTTTCACATATTATAAACCGTCCTTGAAAAAAAAAAAAACTAAATTAAATATATATAACTAAGAGACTAAGTGATGTGGAGTTGACATTCAAACATTTATTATTTATTTTCTCTTCCACAAATGAGTAAAGAAAAACCTGTAAAACTGTTCTCTTGGAAATAACGATCTCTCTCTCTCTCTCTCTCTCTCTCTCTCTCTCTCTCTCTCTCTCTCTCTCTCTCTCTCTCTCTCTCTCTCTCTCTCTCTCTCTCTCTCTCTCTCTCTCTCTCTCTCTCTCTCTCTCTCTCTCTCTTACATTTTCCTATATATTTTTCCTTCGTTTACTTACATTGCAAAATCAGTATCTACCTTTTTCTCTGTCCGGGGGAGAGATTTATGTCGCCTACGAGTCTCTGGCGCGCGTGTGATCGCCTCAGGGCAGCAGAGGGCGTTGGAAAGGACGACTGGACGACTGAATACATTTTAACGTTGGGAAGGGCAATTGGATACCTTTCATGAGGAGAATTTTCGCGGGTGATAAAGATTTCAATGCCACCTGACTACTACATTCCCTTAGCCACGTGTGCTTGCTATTTAATGGGTTATAATGTGTGGTCTATCTATTTATTTTTATTTTAGCTTGTCTTTATTTCTCCTCCTCTTCCTCCTCCTCTTCTTCAACTGATTTCTTTTCTTCGTTCACTTTCTCATCATCTTCCTTCTCGACCATCACCTCCACCTCTTCCTCCTCTTTCTGCTTCGTTTTTTCTTCCTTCGGTTTCCTCCTTCTCCTGCTTCTCCTCCTCCTGCTCCTCCTCCTCGACCGTCATTTCTTCCTTCTCCTCCGTTTTTTCTTCCTTCTCCTGTTACTCCTTCTCCTATTACTTCACTCAGCCTCCTCCTCCTCCTCCTCCTCCTCCTCAACAGTCTATTCCCCTGTTCCTCCTTCTCTCATTACTTCAATTCCACTTCCTGGCGTCCCTCTCCTTTTTCTCCTCCTCCTCCTCCTCCTCCTCCATTCCATGAGCCCGGTGCCTTGAAGGGCGTCTAGGGAGCCCCGGCCGGGAAAGCTTTCATTGTTTGTCGTTCTGCGGCGCATTACGACGCTACGCTTTTTATCGCGGACACTTGGCGACTTGCGGGGCGGGGCCGAGACGGAGAGGACGGAGACTGAGGACCAGGAGGAAGAGAAACAGAGGAAGTAGAACATTGGCGGTAGAAACGGAGAAATAAGACAAGAAAGAAGGAACATTAGAGGTAGAGATGAAAGAGGACGGAGATATATATGACTAGGAAGATGAAATATCAGGAGAACACCAGGAGGAGGAGAAACAGAAGGAGAACTCGAAAAGATTATAGACGGAAGGAGACGGAGTTATGGAATGGAGGAGAAAGAGATGGAGAATGTTAAAGGTATTAGTGGGAAGGAAACGAAGGACCAAGAGGAAGGAGAAACAGGAGACCGTCCGCAGGTAGAGACGAAAGTAGACGCAGAGAAATAAGACCAGGAAGAAGAGGAGAAATAGGAAAACGTCGGAGAGGAGTTAAAAAGAGTAACAGAAGAGCGTTAGAAGTAATGACGGAGGAGGAAAGAAATGTTAGACCAGGAAGAGAAGAAGGAGAAACAAAAGAACGTCGGGGAATAGACGGATAAATAGAACCAGGAAGAATATTACGATAGAGAAGAACGTTATAGGAAGCGACAGAGGAAGGTAGAGATAAATGAGACCAGGATGATGGAAAATAGAAGAACGTAGATAATTAGACAGATAAATATTTAGATAGATAGAGAAAGATAGACAGAGAGAGAGAGAGAAAGGGGTTTAATTTTAATCTGGGAAGGTCTATGTACTTTCTCTTTCTTTCCATCTTTTTCATTTTTAATCACACGGGAAGCGATGAGCCGACAGCGAGGGGGAACTCCACTATTAATGAGCACACACACACACCTACGCCCCCCCCCACACACACACACACACAAAATCCGTGGTGCAGTGGATAGCGTCACACCCTTGCTAACTTGCCAGACTGAAATTCTCCCCTTGGTCAATTCTAACCTTATTATTTCCACTGTTAATGAGCGGTTATTGTCTCCTCTTGAACAAGGGACGGGGGTGTTTGGTGTGTGAAGTCATATTTCCACGCCTTTGATATTCTAGATTTGGCCATTTAAGCTCCCAGACCCAGGGCCAAATATATTTCTGACTATAGCTACTGATAAAACTGTATTTGATAAACGCGCAATTTGCCTCTCTCTGTCTCTGTCTCTCTCTCTCTCTCTCTCTCTCTCTCTCTCTCTCTCTCTCTCTCTCTCTCTCTCTCTCTCTCTCTCTCTCTCTCTCTCTCTCTCTCTCTCTCTCTCTCTCTCTCTCTCTCTCTCTCTCTCTCTCTCTCTCTTCATTAACACAGTCTCACATTCGTATATATTTAAACAGCGATGCATTCAAGAGGAAACAAAACCTACACTACATTACAATCGTCGGGCGTAAGGGACAACAGACGCGTTCGGGAAATCACGCAATTAATTAGAGGAATGAATAATACACCGCCGAGAGGAAAACATCGCCTGCCTTCCCGGAATCTTGGCCGCTAATAGTTCCTCGTTATGAAGTGTTTCAATTTCACTCTCTCGCTCTCTTGTATGTTAGTTCAGGCACTTCACCTCGCACAGTTTTTAATATTCGAAGGTCCCTCTTCTTAAATGTATCGGGTTTTTAAGGGTGTTTTTTTTCCGTTTAAGTTAAAGAAGTCGTGTAGAACTTTTTAGTAGTCGAAGGTCCCTGTTCTTAAACGTATCGGTCTCCCATTACGACTATTTCCTAAGGCCACAGAAAAGATTAATCGGGTTTTCATGGGTGTTTTTTTTCCGTTTAAGTTACAGAAGTCGTGTAAAACCTTTTAGTATTCGAAGGTCCCTGTTCTTAAACGTATTGGTCTCCTATTACGACTATTATCCAAGGCCACAGAGAAGATTGATCGGGTTTTTATGGGTGTGTTTTCCGTTCAAGATGCAGAAGCCGTGGAGAATTTTTAACATCCATAGGTCCCTGTTCTTAAACGTATCGATCTCCTATAACGACTACTTCCCAAGGCCACAGAGAAGATTGATCGGGTTTTCATGGGTGGTTTGTTTCCGTTTAAGTTACAGAAGTCGTGTAAAACTTTTTAGAATTCGAAGGTCCCTATTCCTAAACGTATCGGTCTCCCATTACGACTATTATCCAAGGCCACAGAAAAGATTAGCCTGGTTTTCATGGGTGGTTTTCTTTCCGTTTAAGATGCAGAAGTCGTGTAAAACTATCACCAGCATCACAAAGCAGTCCATGGAAAATCCAGGAACTTCTACGACGAGAGGCTTTTCAAACTGTAGAATTGAGGGGCTGGTACATTAAAAAGTACGTGCTATATATTTTAAGAGATAGAAATTAACAACATTCTTCTACAGCTCATTATGGTGTTCCAGTTTCACTCGCCCTCTTGTATGTTAGTTTTAGTCAGTTAACTTCGTACAATGTTTAGTATTCATAATAGGGAGGCAGTGACTGAGTGGTTAGCGTGCTGGCGCGGCGTTCAAGAAGACACAGGTTCACGTCCCTCCCGCCACTACAAACAAGCTGGCAATTTTTCAGTCACCGCCGAGTGTACTATATAAGACTGCCCACATGCTGTCCTAAAGACCACCTATCAACCCGGACTCAAGAATCTCTCAAAAAGTGGATAAAAAATGAGCTCTGGATCACAGCAAAATCCAAGGAGGATGGGGGCACTATAAGTATAAACATTTGCCTGCGCCACAACGGGCTGGGGCCGACCACCAACTAGGCCCCAACAAAAAAGCTACGGACGCCAAAGGTCAAAAAATTATTAAAAAAAAACTCTTCCTTTAAGATTAAAAGAAACTTCGTTGCTATTTACGATTCTCCGCCTTGCACAAGATGTTACGAAATGATGAAGCGTTGACTGGCAGGCGACGTTAATCCCGCCTTGTGCAACGCCTTGCGCGGGGACACACACAAACACACACACACGCACACACACACACACACACACGGAAGCTCTGCCACTCAGCGCCTCGGGAGAGTATGGAAGCAGCTTCATCAGGTCGAGGCACGTCAGACAACACCCCGTTCTCTCTCGCTCTCTCTTTTTTCTCTCTCTCTCTCTCTCTCTCTCTCTCTCTCTCTCTCTCTCTCTCTCTCTCTCTCTCTCTCTCTCTCTCTCTCTCTCTCTCTCTCTCTCTCTCTCTCTCTCTCTCTCTCTCTCTCTCTCTCCCAGCTCTCGTTGCAATCCGTCTCCCAACATGAAAAATTGGAAGAGAAGAAATGGACGGAAAAATAGATTCAGGAGATATCTTATGGTTCATGGAATACTGATATTCTCTCTCTCTCTCTCTCTCTCTCTCTCTCTCTCTCTCTCTCTCTCTCTCTCTCTCTCTCTCTCTCTCTCTCTCTCTCTCTTTCTCTCTCTCTCTCTCTCTCTCTCTCTCTCTCTCTCTCTCTCTCTCTCTCTCTCTCTCTCTCTCTCTCTCTCTCTCTCTCTCTCTCTCTCTCATGGAAAACATATAAAAATTTAATCGAGTAGCATTTTTTATTCGTTTGTTAATGAGTAAAATCTTATCATCATATTTTTGGTATTTTTCACTAAACTTCCTTTTTCGAGTCGTTTCCGTGTTCACCGTTATTGGCATTTATAACTATACTTAATCTTTTTTTTTTTAAGGTGCTGCCTGTAACGTTGGTAGGCTCTCTTGAGGGATCTCTTGAACGGTCCGAGCCTGTTAGTGGAGCAGGTGAATTTTATTTATAGTGGCTGCCGTGATGTGTGACTCTTGCTTGTCCCATGCTTTGAAGTTGATGCATATGTTCATTACACTGCCCCGAAAGAGAGAATCAATCAGTTCTTCCATCAGTCAACAATTTCAA
Source organism: Eriocheir sinensis (assembly GCF_024679095.1). NCBI lineage: Eukaryota > Metazoa > Arthropoda > Malacostraca > Decapoda > Varunidae > Eriocheir > Eriocheir sinensis. Next base: position 83,709 of record NW_026110339.1, on the reverse strand, counting down.
TTTTCTTTTCACGAGACAGTTTTTCCTCGAGAGAGAGAGAGCAGAAGAAGAAAGGACGAAATACTGGACTGGAGACTTTCCTTTTGAGGTTTGGTAAGTCTCAACTCCTTCTTCTTAGACTCAAGGTAAGTGCTTTCTCTCTCTCACGCATACGCACACACACACACACACACACACACACACACACACACACACACACACACACACACACACACACACACACACACACACACACACACACACATACACATCTTCGGCTTCCTTCCTCGTCTTTTACTTCGTCGCAGGAAATTAATATGACGAGTAAAGAAAAAAAATACGAGGCCAGACCTCATTCCATTTGATCGTTTTCTCTTTTTTCTATGATTTTTTCTCTCGTCTTGTATTATCTCTCTCTCTCTCTCTCTCTCTCTCTCTCTCTCTCTCTCTCTCTCTCTCTCTCTCTCTCTCTCTCTCTCTCTCTCTCTCTCTCTCTCTCTCTCTCTCTCTCTCTCTCTCTCTCTCTCTCTCTCTCTCTTCAATTTTCCAAGCTTTTCCTTCACTTACGTTCATACCCCAAGCGTTTCCTTCATTTATACTCCTTTCACAAGCTTTTCCTTCACGTACGTTCCTTTCCCAAGCTTTTTCCTTCACTTACGTTCCTTTCCCAAGCTTTTCTTTCACTTACGTTCATTTGCCAAGCTTTTCCTCCACTTACGTTCACTTCTCAAGTTTTTCCTTCATTTTTCTTTCCTTTCCCAAGCTTCTCCTTCCCTTACATTCATATCGCAAGCTTTTCCTTCACTTATGTTCCTTTTACAAGCTTCTCCTTCACTTACTTTAATTTCCCAAGCTTTTCCTTCACTTACGTTCATTTCCCAAAGATTTTCCTTCACTTACGTTCATTTCCCAAGCTTTTCCTTCGCTTACGTTCTTTCCCGCCGACCGATAACACATTCCCGACCCAATAATCCCCGAATGAAGACCAAAAGGCGGTTGTCGAGCGTCTTAGTATGAACAATAAGTACTTGCTCGTAGGCTAGGAGGAGGAGGAGGAGGAGCAGGAGGAGGAGGAAGAAGAGGAGGATGTAGTGTAGGAGATGATGATGAGGAAAACGAAGAGAAAAAGAAAGAAGAAGAATCTGTAAAAAAATTTCTCTCTCTCTCTCTCTCTCTCTCTCTCTCTCTCTCTCTCTCTCTCTCTCTCTCTCTCTCTCTCTCTCTCTCTCTCTCTCTCTCTCTCTCTCTCTCTCTCTCTCTCTCTCTCTCTCTCTCTCTCTCTCTCTCTCTCTCTCTCTTCTTCTCTCTCTCTCTTCTTCTCTCTCTCTCTTCTTCTCTCTCTCTCTTCTTCTCTCTCCTCTCTTCTTCTCTCTCCTCTCTCCTTCTCTCTCCCCCGCTCTCCCCCGCTCTCCCCCGCTTTCCCTCTCTCTCCCTCTCTCCCCCGATCTCCCTCTCTCCCCCGCTCTCCCTCTCTCCCCCGCTCTCCCTCTCTCCCCCGCTCTCCCTCTCTCACTCACTCTCCCTGTCTCTCCCTCACTCTCCCTGTCTCTCCCTCACTCTCCCTGTCTCTCCCTCACTCTCCCTGTCTCTCCCTCACTCTCCCTGTCTCTCCCTCTCTCCTTCCCTCCCTCTCTCCCCCCCTCTCTCTCAACTTTATTCCTATGCATTCGCTTCACTGCATCTTTCACTTTCAATCACAAGGAAAAAGGAATGAGTCTCGGAAAGCCTCGTCCCAGCCCGATCTTTACCCGCCGCGCCAGGAAACACAAGAGACTGTTCGGCTGGAGCTCTCTGGCCGGGAAGGGAAAAACGAGAGTCTGTTCAGGTGTTGTTTTGTCTCCGCCCGCCACCTGCTCCCCTTGACAAGCCTTTAGCCTCGGTGGGGGGGGTAGGAGGCGGGTCGGACAGGAGGAGGTTAAGAGAAAAGGGTGCAGGAGGGAGACTCGCTGGACGCCACTGTTTGCCTGGTCGAAGCTGATGTATTCTTGTGCTCGTATATAGTGTCCAGGTGAAGGAGTCGAGCACTGAGGCAACGAGTAGTCTTCTAACTTTTCCTTTACAAAATTTTCCTCTCTTTCCTTTCCTTTTCTCGTTTGTTTCCTGTGGTTTTTTTCCTCCCAAGTTTTTTTTTTTTTTCAACCTCTTCCTTCCTCTTATTTTTCTTGTTTTTTTTCCTATTTCTTCTTTCTTTCCATCTTTCCTTTATCTTACTATTTCCCTAATCTCCTCTCTCTTTCTTCATATCACTCCCATCTCCACCACTCTCTCATTTCTTCAATTCATTCCTTCGCTCTCTCCCTCTCTCTTTCCCTCTCTCTCTTCTTTTTCCAGTTCCTTCACTCCCCACTTTCTTCTTTCTTCCCATTCCTTTTCTCTTTCCGTCCTCAATTCCTACCATTCCTAAACTTCCTTCCATTCTTTACCTCTCTTCTTCCTTCCTCCCTCCCATTCCTTTCCTCTCTCCTTCCCTGCAATTTCATACCTCTCCGTCTTCCTTTCCTCCCTTCCCTCCCTCTCCTCGCTGCCCGCCGGCCACCGTGTTTACCCCTTCGACCGCCGCTGACCTTCCTCTTTGCCGCCGTTTGTGCACATTAAGCCTTTTAAGTAATTGGCGGCATTTCCCTCACGCGCCGCCCTGCAGAAACTAACACACGGGCGGGCGAGGAGAGTAAATTAGTATGGAAAGGCGTGAAGGAAACCAACTATACCTCTGTCTTTCCTTCTCTCTTTCTCTCCCTCTATCCGTCTCCCTCTCTGCTCGCCCCTGAAGACAGTTTTGCCAAGGGAAATAAAAAGTTGACAAAAACACTGTAGAGGCGAAAGAAAGCGAATTTGTAAGGAAAGGCGTGAAGGAAACCAACTCTACCTCTCTTTTCTTTCCCTCTTTCTCTCCCTACTTCTCTCCCTCCCCGCCGTCTGCCCGCCCCAGAAGACAGTTATACCCCGAGAAATAAAAAGTTGACATAAATATTCCAGCGTTGCTCAGCCTAGGCGGCGGCGGACAACGGCCATGTGGGGGAAAAGTATCACAGTTTTTCGACGGTAAACAGAGGCGGGCGGCCGTCACGTGACTTATTATGCCGCCACCAAACAGGCACGCGTCCGCCTTGCATATTTCATGGCAATATTCCGCCGAGTTCCCACATTTTCCGAACTCGCCGCTAGGGCCCGCCACGCTCCAGGGCCGAGAAGGGGGCCGCATACTGAAGCCGCCCCGTGAAGGAATGGATGCAAAGAAAAAGGGAGAGAGAGATAAGGAATGGGCGAAGAGGAGGACGGAGAGGTTATAAGGAATTACAGGAAAGGAAGTGAGGGAAGGAATGGGAGGAAAGGAAAGCGGAGATAGGTAAAATATAACTGTAAACTAAAGAAAATGGGAAAAAAGGCGAAAAAGATGGAAAAGATATACTTCACCGCTCTTGAACTCAACTGTCAACTGTAAAATGTCAACGTCAACTGCCCTTCGCGTACTGAAATCACTCCCCCCCACACACACACGACCCATAACCCCCGCACCCCCTTCTCTCTCTCCACTGACATCGCCGCCGCCCCCGAAGCTGCCCCACACGACCCCCGACCCACGGAAATTGAGAAAGGGACCGCGTCAACTGCCGTTCGCATACTGAAGCCGCCCCTAAAATTACCCCTCACTACCCATGCCTCCGCACCCCATCTTCCTCCCCACCTGACATCCCCACCGCCCCTGATGCTACCCCACACGATCATCTCTTTCCCAGCTTCCTTTTCTCCTTCTCTTTCCTTCCTTCGCCGCAACCTTTTCCACGAAACAGGACAAGCAAGCAAGCACTCCTTCCTTCCTTCCTTCCTTCCTTCCTTCCCTTGCGGGCTCGCGTGTCACGTCACCGCCAAAACCACGGCTTCGAAAAATCATTCCTCCGTGCCCGCCAGATTGAACAGAAGCTCACGGGAGACTGGAAAACTGGATGAATTCTGCGGGGGGAGGGATGTAGGGACTCAACTCTTTTATGCTATTAATTAATCAAGAGTAATATGAATGGATGAAACTGTGATATCTGTCTCTATCAATTTATATCTATCAATGGAGCTATCTCACCCCTTCCTTCCGCTTCTTCCTCTCCTTCCCTTCCCTTTCCTTTCTTTCCATTCCTTTCCCTTCCCTTTCTTTCCCTCCTTTCCTAACTAATTCACTATTCCTCACCTCTTCCTTCCCTTTCTTCCTTTCCTTCCTACACTATCTTCCCCCGTCCCTTCCTTCCCTTTCTTCCCCTTCTTCTAACTTTACCATTTCCTGTTTCTTCCATCCATGGCGATTCATCACATCTCGCCTTTTCTGTCTTTTCCTTCCTTTCCTTCCTACTTTCCCATTCCTCTCCCCTTCCATCCCATTCCTCCTCTCCTTTCTACTTTATCTATTATCCTTCCCTTTGCGGTTTAAACTTCTTTCTCTTCCTTCCTTTCCTTCCTTCTTCACTATTCCTCACCCTTATCTTCCCTTTCCTTTTTTCCTTTACTATTTCCCCGTCTCTTCCTTCCCTTTTCTCCTTCCCTTCCCACTTCACTCCATCCAGTACCTTCCCCCTTGCGGTTTAATCATCTACACAGTTCTCGGTATTTGCCTCCAGGGAGCGGGTGATGATTCCCTCCTCCGGGACAGGATGCATCAATATATTATTTTCCCGGGCTCCGTCAATCTCCCTTCATCTGCCCTCTGCCGCCCTGGAGCCATACAAGACCGCCTGGCTTCTCCCTGTCAGCGGCCATTATCTTCCCTCATAGGCCTCGGAGTTTCCAGGAACACAACCCACAACTTCGGGCCGAGTCAACAGTCCCTCGGTCTTGTCCAACTTCGCGACGTTGGGATTAATATACAGTAACATTAATAAACAGTACCTACAAGTTCCCTGACTCAGCTATATATACGGCATTGTTAGGTTCCTCGGGGCATGTTGTAAGCTGTGGAAGGATCATAACATCGCGACAAAAGGCCTCTCGGGTGCTTCTTTGGTGTAGGAGGCGGGTACGGAATAAGTAGTCTCGTGGTTTGAACTCTTTGTAAAACATCTTTAATCCTCCACAGTCAAGATTTTAAGGGATGTGTTCTTCGGTGGAGGTCTTATGAATCCTCTCAGCTTATTCTTTGGTCTAGGAGATTGGTCCGGAACGTTCACTAAGTAGTCCAGTGGTTTGAACTCTTCGTCAAACGTTTTTAATCCTCCGACGAATTTTGAAGTGATACGTTTTTCAGTGTAGGTCTTTTTCAGCCTCTCTGTCGTACACTCAATCTAAGAGGAAGTTCAGGATCTTCTACATAAGCCTCAGTTTCTTTCTCTTCCACACACCTTCCGGCACCTTCACAAGTTAGGGCTATCGCTGCAACTTCCTGCCAAAAGTTTTTCTATTTACATGATTAAACCCGAAGGTGATATCCATAATTACATGTATTTTATCACTCCGTCGCCGAGGGTAAGATAATGAGATTGTAGATTGTATTGTTACTCGTACTGGACTAACATACCGCCTCGCAACACAACGTATCTCATCACACCTTCACATCACCCAGCTGTCATATTTACTTACATTTTTACACGTTGAAAGATTATGAATTTGTATAGTGACTCATGCTATACTACACTGCTCCTCGCAACACACACAACACTGCTCAGTACATCCTCACACCACCCAGCACACCATATCGCCTCACAACTCACACACACACACACACACACACACACACACACACACACAACCCATCCCAACACAACAGCACAACCCACGACCATCATCCTGCACCATAGCACACTGCACCGAACTTACCTCTTTCACTCTCTCTTTTCATGTGTTCGTTCCCTCATTCTCTTTCCCTCCTTCCTTCCTTCCTTCCTCTAATTCACGCCACAACGCCAAGCCAGCACCTCACACACCAAATCATAATCAAGTCTTACCTATCACACCATTACCAGACACATCACACCATCACCCCACACCACCAGCCAGCACATCCCACATCAACCCTCAGTACATCTCACCCCCCACACCATTACCACCTCCACCCCACACCCATCACCCCTCCCTCAGCTTCCCGCGCCTCCACGCCCCGCCCTGCCACACCTACCTCCCCGGGCACCTTACCGTCATCCGGATACAAACCTGTTACAGGAAATCAATAACAGCACTTTGTGAAAGTCGCCTGGGAGAGGAAGGGAGAGGCGGGGAGGGGGAGGAGGAAGATGGATTGAAGGGCGAAGGGATGGATGGAGAGAGAGAGAGGGGGGGGGGGATGGAAAATGAGGGAGGTATAAATTAACTGAGAGATCGACAGCATGAAGAAGAGATGAAGGGAAGGTGGAGAGAGAGGGAAAGGAGGGGAGGAGGAGGAAGATTGAGATTGAAGGGTGGAGGGATGGATGACGAGCGAGACAGAGGGGGGGGATGGAAAATGGGGGAGGTATAAGTTAACTGAAAGATCGACAGCATGAAGAAGAAGAAGGTGGAGAGGAAGGTATAAGTTAAAGAAGAGGAAGAGAGAAGAGAGGAGAGGAGAGAGATGGAGAGAGGAGAGAGAGAGAGAGAGAGGAGGAGAGAGGAGAGAAGGGAGCAGGAACGAGGTTTCTGTTACATACTTCGTCGTTCTGGAATGTCTTTTCTGTTTTCTTGTTTCCTGGTGGCTTTTTCTGTTCCGTCGTTCTTTAGGCTTTTCTTTCAGACTTTCTTTTATTATCTTTGCCGTCCTGCTTCGTGGCTTGTGTTCGTTCATTCTTCGTCGTTCTGATATATAATAATGTCGTGGTTTCTGTTCATTCTTCGTCGTTCTGATATATAATAATGTCGTGGTTTCTGTTCATTCTTCGTCGTTCTGATATATAATAATGTCGTGGTTTCTGTTCATTCTTCGTCGTTCTGATATATAATAATGGTTGTTTTTTCTTTCAGCCTTCCTTTTATAGCCTTTACCTTCCTCTTTCATGGCTTGGTCTCCATTTTGTGTCGTTCTGATACATAATAATGCTTTTTTTTCAGCTTTTTTTTTTTATTACCTCTCCAGAGTCTCTTCCTGTTCCATGGCCTGTGTTCGTTCATTTTACGTAGTTCTGTATCACGTTAGGAAATCTGAGTTCTAGTACATACATTTTTATCATCATTCTCTTCTTTCTTCATAACTAACTCACGATTCCTGAAGCTTTACTCGTATACTACACCACTCAATTCTCATTATTCCTCCTCCTCCTCCTCCTCCTCCTCCTCCTCCTCCTCCTCCTCCTCCTCCTCCTGCCTTTGTGAATGAGCCTACAGAAAGATGTCTGACCGTTTACCTTCCCTTGTTGACGAGGATAAAATACAACGAGGGAGAAAAAGGATGAAAAAGAGGGGAAAAAAAGAGAGAGAGAGAGAGAGCGGGGGAGAATTTTTCCGAGCCGCGACACACACACAGAATGAAAGTTAAGTAAAGAAAGGGTGAAAAAGAAGAAGAAAAAGGAATTACGAATGGAGAGAGAGAGAGAGAGAGAGAGAGAGAGAGAGAGAGAGAGAGAGAGAAAAGAGAAGATAAATTAAGAAAGGATGAAAAGGGAAGAAAAAAGAATAAACAAAGAATGAGTGAAAAAATATGAAGAAAGATGAAAAAGGGAAAAAAAACAGAAAAAAACGATTAAACAGAGAGAGAGAGATAAAACACACGAAAGCGTGTCTGTGGCAGGAGATAGAAGAGGAGGAGGAAGAGGAGGAAAAGGAGGAGGAGGAGGAGGAGGCGGAGGAGGAGAGGAGAGGAGAGGAGAGGAAAGGACAGGAGAGGAGAGGAGAGGAGACGAAAGAAAAATGAGTAAGAGAGAAACAAAGTGCAAAGAGGAGGAGGAGAGGAGGAGGAGGAGAAAAGAGGAAAAAGAAGAAATATATATATATATATATATATATATATATATATATATATATATATATATATATATATATATATATATATATATATATATATATATATATATATATATATATATATATATATATATAAAAGCAAACTACAAAACGCCTCATTTTTTTCTTCTTCAGAGACAATAAAAAAAAACTTGTAATGGTTTCGACACCACACAGAGGAAAACATTCATGCACAAAGGAACTGAAAGGAAGAAAAAGGCTTCACAAACGAAAGCAAGAGAGAATTAAACAACTCAAACGCAACACAAAGATGAAGCAACACAAAGATTAGGCAACACAATACTAACGCAACGCAACGATCGGTCATGCCTGTCAATCAAAACGGACGAAACATCACCGTGACCTCACTGATCTGTCTACACTTCTGGCAATTTTTTATGACAGTAAACTCAGACGCTTTCGGCTCTCACTATTTCCAAGCGCCACAAAGGAGATCAGTCGGGTTCGCATACGTGTTTCTCACATTTTAGATGCAGGAGCATTGTCAAACTATCACTTGGCCCATAAAACTACCCCTGGATATACTCACAACAACAACTACGAAAACCTTGAACAATGTGGGGGTGTGAGCCTCGAAATGTTTGAAAATATGGGTCTTTCGACATTCATGGTCCAGAAGGCTTACTAAACTATCACTAGGCTCACAAAACTACCCCTGGATATACCCACAACAACCACTACGAAAGCCTTGAACAATGTGGGTGTGTGAGCCTCGAAATGTTTAAAATATGGACCTTTCGACGTTCATGGTGCAGAAGGCTTGTCAAACTATCACTAGACTCATAAAACTACCCATGGAATTACCCACTACAACCACTACGAAAGCCTTGTCCAGTGTGGATGTGTGAGCCTCGAAATGTTTGAAAATACGGATCTTTCGACGTTCATGGTGCAGAAACCTTGTCAAACTATCACTAGGCTCATAAAACTATCCATGGAATTACCCACTACAACCACTACGAAAGCCTTGTCCAATGTGGGTGTGTGAGCCTCGAAATGTTTGAAAATACGAATCTTTCGACATTCATGGTGCAGAAACCTTGTCAAACTATCACTAGGCTCATAAAACTACCCCTGGAAATACTAACATAACAACCACTACGAAAACCTTGTCCAATGTGGGTGTGTGAGCCTCGAAATGTTTGAAAATACGGATCTTTCGACATTCATGGTGCAGAAACCTTGTCAAACTATTACTAGGCTTATACAGTTAAACCTACCATGGAAATACTAACAGAAAGCCTTGTCGAAATGTTTGAAAATACGGCTCTTAAAACGATCATGGTGCAGAAACCTTGTCAAACTATAACTAGGATCACAAAACTCTCCCTGGAAAAACAAACACAGCCTCTACGAAAGCCTTTTAACAAGCGTGTGTGGGTGTGTATGTGTGTGGGTGGGTGTTTTTCAGATTCTGGGCCAAACAAACACATTATACGTGTTGTCGTTCAGCTTACGTGTGCCAAAGCGTTCCGTTCACAGGCGACCGAAGCGTATGTAAAACTGTTTATAAATTTCCTCATGCATAGATGATGTATTGGGCCGCTCTCTTACACTCTCCTCCTTCCCTTCTATCCTCACTCTTTCCTTCCTCGGCCGCCCTCTTCCTTTTCATCTCTCTCTCCCTCTCTTTGTTAATCCTTCCTTACCACTCTTATTCTTCTCTTTCTAAAATTTAAACATTCTTTATTATCTTTCTCCTTTTTACTCTCTCTCTCTCTCTCTCTCTCTCTCTCTCTCTCTCTCTCTCTCTCTCTCTCTCTCTCTCTCTCTCTCTCTCTCTCTCTTTCCTAATCTTTCCCCTTATCACGCCAGCCTAAGCGCCAGTAGGCTTTCTTGAGGGGCTTGGATGGTAGTCGGCCCCAGCTCGTCATGGCGCAGGCAAGTGTGTTTTATAGTGGCGCCATTTTTTCTTACTTTTCTTGCTTCTTCTCTTTCTACGGCTTATTTATTTACCACCTTGTTCTCCTTTCCCCATCTTTATTTTGTTCTGTCGCTCTCCCTCTACTATTTTTTTCCCGTCCTGTTTATCTCCCTTCTTGCCTCTTCTCTTTCTTAATCTACTTTTTTTTTTCTGGACTCTTTTTTCTCTTCTCTTTGTTTCATTCTCTCTGTTTCATTCTCTCCTAATCTCCTAATCTTTCCCTCTCTCTTTCTTTAGCTTCTTCTCTGCCTTACTTTCTTAATAAAACGTCTTATGCTTCTTTCTTCTTCTTTTCATTACTTCTCTACTTCTCACAATTACTCACACCATCGGAAAAGAATTGATATGAAGGAGGGAGGCATAATAAAAGAGAAATTAAAAGAAGGAGAGAAGTGAATAAATAAAATTCTCTCTCTCTCTCTCTCTCTCTCTCTCTCTCTCTCTCTCTCTCTCTCTCTCTCTCTCTCTCTCTCTCTCTATCTCTCTCTCTCTCTCTCTCTCTCTTCACTTTCAAATACTGTACTAGTTTACACTCCACCCGACTTTCTATCTATCTATCTATTTATATCATTATCCTTCCTTAAAATAATTCTTTTAGTTTACCCTTCATCCAGCAGGTGGCGTGGGCGAGGGGTGGGCGTGGGAGGGGGTAGGCGTGGCGTAGGCGTGTTGGGTTCTTACACTTTCTCAACCTCTCCAAACATTTTTTTTTCTTCTTTTTTTCTCTCGCCCTATTAGCAATTGATTCCCCTCTCGAGTAGGGCGCACCTGTCGACAAGGGCCTCTTCAATAATTCTCTCTCTCTCTCTCTCTCTCTCTCTCTCTCTCTCTCTCTCTCTCTCTCTCTCTCTCTCTCTCTCTCTCTCTCTCTCTCTCTCTCTCTCTCTCTCTCTCTCTCTCTCTCTCTCTCTCTCTCTCTCTCTCTCTCTCTCTCTCTCTCTCTCTCTCTCTTCTTTTTCTCTCAACTCTTTCTGTTCATTTTCTCTTCTATTTCCCTCTCTTCCTTCACCCACGGAGCATCAACCTCTCAACCTCTTAATAGCTACCTAACATATAAAATACTCCACCACTCCACTTCACCATCCATTCTCTCCCCGCCCTTCACTGAACACCACAACAGTATAGTGTCCTTCGCCTCTCCTTCCATTCTCTTCAACCACGACCAATCTTCCTGTCTCTCTAGACTCTAGAGGAATGTACTTACTGCTTCCTCCTCCTCCCTCTCCTATTCCTCGCCCCATTACCCTCAAGCTCTCCGTCCTTCAACCCGTCCAAACGAATTAAACACTTTTATCTCGAGAAGGACTGACTACACACTCCCTCTCTACATTTCTGTCTCTAAACGAACTGATTACACACTTCCTTTCTCTTCACTTGTATTTTTAAACGAACTGACCACGTGCTTGCTCTCTCTTCTCATTCCACTGCACTCCAGCATCCCTTCACACAGTCAAAACACTTCAACCGTTGAATAGCTTTACAAAAGAACGAATTCCTCTTTCTTCCTCACTTTACTGCACAGAGGCCGTGGCTGAGTGGTTAGGGTGACAGCGCCTCGTCCAGGAAGACCACCTGTCAACCCGAACTTAGATTTTCTCTCTAAATGAAAGGCTCAATGATGAGCTCCTGGAGGCAGCATGAGCCAAGCAAGATGGCGCCACTATAAACACTTGTCTGTACCATAACGGGCTGGAGCCGACCATCAGGCCCCACCAAGAAAGCCTACCGGCGCCATAGGCAGAAACACAAAAAAATAAATAAATCCTGTACATCATCCACTCTGAACACTCACCCCATCCACGCTTCACGTCCACTTGCCATGTCGCTGATCGTCCCCTCACACCGGACCACTGAGGGACGGACGAAAGCTTTAATGACAGTGATCAGGCAACAGGTGATGACGGAGGCGTATACATCACCCCTGGAAGACATAATAATAATAATAATAGTAATAATAATAATAATAATAATGATAATAATAATAATAATAATAATAATAATAATAATAATAATAATAATACATAATACACACATAATAATAATAATAATAATAATAATAATAATAATAATAATAATAATAATAATAATAATAATATGAAAAAGTTAAAACTAGAACAAGAAAAAGGAGAGAAGGAAAAATTAAAATCAAAACAGCTAGACAATAAAGAAGAGAAATAAAGCACACTAAAACAAAAGAACAAGGCCTTCACAAATACCTAATACCTTGATCCAGACTTTAATAATGTTCTCTTCTGCTTCTACTTCCACGAAAAAAAAAATCTAAAAAAAAAACTCCAACATCATCATTATTCATTCCGCCTCTCAGCATTACTACGATGAGAATCCCTTTACTACTTGCGCTAAAATTCTCACTCACTCTCTCTCGCGATATAATAAAAAAATGCACACTATCCAGCTAGTAATAACGATGTGTAATAAATTATTCATGTTTCCATTTGACTTCCAGCGCATAAATTTCTTTGCGAGCACGGCCGGGGAGGGAAAAAATAATAAGCCTTCAAGTATACGCTTAAAGATCCAATGAGGCAGCAGTGCGAGTTTTCCAGGGTGTTGCTAATCGCTCTCTGCAACACAACGACGCGCTCACTGTAATACTCCATGACTATTGCGATTATTACTGATGGCGCTGCTTTTATTATTGTTGTTTGTGGTAGTGCTGATGCAACGGAAGGAGATAAAAAGAAAGATACAGCATAGTACTCATGAGAAAAAGTAATGGTCAAGCTATCAAGAAAACATCATATCACAGTCCGTCCGTATGGTTTTCCTGGTTTCTCTTGTTCTCTACCTCCCACTCCCTATCCTGCATTATTAAACAGACTCTCTCTAGTCTCTGTCTCTGTTTGTCTCCCTCTTTTCATTTGTCCCTTGCGTTTTGCTTTTCGTCCTTGTTTACTTCCTCTCTCCGTCTTGTCTCATTTCCTATTCACTTCATCCATTTCAGCGTTGCATCGGTAGAGATTTACTAGGAACTGTGTGTGTTTGTCTGTCTGTCCTTCTCTCTCTCTCTCTCTCTCTCTCTCTCTCTCTCTCTCTCTCTTTTTTTTTTTTTTTTTGTCTCTCTCTCTCTCTCTCCCACCCCTTCTTCAGTCTCTCAATATCACCCGTCTTCCTGCCCCTCTTCGCTACGACACCCATCTATACTTCCTTCTCTCCCCTTCCTGCTCCCCTTTCTGCGTCTTTTCTTCCCCTCTCTCCTCCTTTTTCTCACTCCTCCAAACTGTTGTGCCATCGAGTGTTTTGCCTTCCTCCCTGCGCCCATCAGCTCTCTCCCTCTCTCTCCCGCTTCCCTCCTTCCTTTCTTCCCCTCTCTCTCTCTCTCTCCCCTGCTAGCGCCCATCAAGTCTCATTCCCCTCCCGTCAAGGCGCCGCTCCTGATAAAAGGGACTCGTTAATATTGGAAGGGTTAAAGGGCTGCCTCGTACTCCCTACCTCTCAACCTGAACCTTCTTTGCTGGCTCACTCTCCCCCTCTCTCTTCCTTCCTTGTTTCCTTTCCTCCTTCCATTCATTCCTTTCCTTCCCATAGCTATACATACACTTCATTACAGGTGTCAATGTGGAGAGAGAGAGAGAGAGAGAGAGAGAGAGAGAGAGAGAGAGAGAGAGAGAGAGAGAGAGAGAGAGTCAGGTGGGCTCAGGTGTGAGTCAAGAGGAAGGATGCTCTCTCTCTCTCTCTCTCTCTCTCTCTCTCTCTCTCTCTCTCTCTCTCTCTCTCTCTCTCTCTCTCTCTCTCTCTCTCTCTCTCTCTCTCTCTCTCTCTCTCTCTCACTCTCTCTCTTTTTTATTTAAACTGACGGATCTATAGTACACAACATATTTGTATTTTGCCGACGACACTTTATGCGATCGTTCGAGTTGCATATGTTTCACTGTGCACTTTTCAGGGCTTAAAATGTCACTTTTTTCTTGTGCATTATTTCAAAAGCCCTTTACACTTGTTCACTGTGTATTTAGCATCACTAGTGGTGTGGGGCATGTTGTTCGCCACCTGTGAGCAGCCACTTTTACCTGCTGGGTGTTATATCCCTCACTGTTGGCCCTGCTGCAGTGAATGTGTTTCACAGGCGGGACACCCTGGAGGTGAAGGTCCGCTGGTGCTGGCTGGCGCGTGACCTCGGCACCCCGACCTGCTCGTGGCTAGAGAGTACCGTTCTCGTATCTCTCACAGCCTCTCGGGGGGGGGAGCCTCAGTCTCGCCAGGTGTGGTACTCCTTGTACCTGGGCCTTGTGGAACACCACCAGCGCAGCGATGTCCCGGTGGTGCTCTAGAGTGTCTAGATGTATAATATCCTGAGGGGGAGGCTGGGGGTTGTTCTCCTGTAACAGTCGCTGCACCCGTCGCTCCACCTTGTCCAGTCTCTGCAGGTGTGTGGCAGCGCTGGACATCCAGGTCAGAGCCCCGTACTCCTGGTCCTTGTAGAGGGGCATAATTCCTCGCTTGTCGAGGAAATTAGCCACTCTACGAAGGGCAGAGACACGTAGGGAGGCTTGGTGGGCGATGTGTTTCAGGTGGCGGTCGAAGCGCAGCTCTCGGTCCAAGTCCACTCCGAAGATACTGACGTAATCCTGGAGCGGGAGGGTGACGGAGCCAAACATCACCATTCCATCGACAGCTTGTGTGGCTGCCGGGGACCGAGAGATCACCATCGCCTGAGTCTTCTCAGGAGCAAAGTTCACCTGCCAGCGCTCCCCCCCACTCCCGTATCAAGCTTAGTTGCTGGTTGACGTCAGCAACCGCTTGCTGGCTTTCTTGGTGAGGGTAGGAGAGGGAGAGCGTGCAGTCGTCAGCGTATGCAGAGACTGCTGGCAGACTCCTGAGAAGGTCGTCGATGTACAGATTCCAGAGGACAGGTCCCAGCACAGATCACTGAGGGACTGAGGCACCCACTGGGAGGTCCTTGCACTGCTTGCCGCCGGCGACGACGTGGAAGCTTCTTCCTTCTTCCTCTCTCTCTCTCTCTCTCTCTCTCTCTCTCTCTCTCTCTCTCTCTCTCTCTCTCTCTCTCTCTCTCTCTCATTCTCTCTCTCTCTCTCTCTCTCTCTCTCTCTCTCTCTCTCTCTCTCTCTCTCTCTCTCTCTCTCTCTCTCTCTCCCATTCACACCAGACCTCTCCTGAGAGACGGACGTGACCTCACCCCGCTGCGCTCCACAGCCTCGCTTACTCGCTTACCCGCGCTTCACACCTTGTCAACCCTGTGTATCAAAAAAGGAAGATCCTCTATAGTCCTCCACCACTCAGCCTGTGCTCGGCCCGCCACGCCCCGCGAACGGGTGGTGGACGGTCCTCAAGCCCCTGGCCAGGCCACGGGGCAGCTTCCCGCTCAGGGCCGGACACTTAGCCTCGTCATCGTGGCGTGAGGTCACTCCAAGTTTCGGTCAGGGAACTTAGCTGTCATACTATAGAAGTGATCCTTCAACTTAATATCAACTAGAGCAGAAATGCAACGTTTTGGAGTCTTCTGATTAATGTAAAATCACTTAGGTTTAAGGACAGACCACCAAGTCTGGACCATGGGGTCTGTGTGGTCTGATTTTCTATGTAAATCTATGTAAATCTCTCTCATTCTCTCTCTCTCTCTCTCTCTCTCTCTCTCTCTCTCTCTCTCTCTCTCTCTCTCTCTCTCTCTCATTCTCTCTCTCATTCTCTTTCATTCTCTCTCTCTCTCATTCTCTCTCTCTCTCATTTTCTCTCTCTCTCATTCTCTCTCTCTCATGTTCTCTCTCTCTCTCTCTCTCTCTCTCTCTCTCTCCCATTCACATCAGACCTCTCCTGAGAGACGGACGTGACCTCATCCCGCTGCGCTCCACAGCCTCGCTTACTCACTTACCCGCGCTTCACACCTTGTCAACCCTGTGTTTTCGTTGTGCTCTTGGAATTGCGTTTGCTTTCACGTGCGTTTGTGTGTTCTCGCTTGTGGTCTTTGTGTGTTGCCTGTGATTTCCCGACACGTGTTTAGTGTGTGTTCGCTTGTGGTTTCTGCGAGTGTGTCTGCCTGTGGTTGCCTCTGTGATTTGTGTTTCCGGTGTTTTGGGTGTGATCTGGCTGTTTCCGAGTGTTCTGAGTGGGTTTCAGAGTGATTCAAGTGTGTTGTGTTTCCGGTGTTTTTACGTGTGAATTGGCTGCTTCCGAGTATGCTACGTGGGTATCAGTGTGTTTTGAGTGTGCTATTGTGTTTCCGGTGTTTTTGCGTGTGATTTGGCTGTTTTCGAGTGTTCTGCGTGAGTTTCAGAGTGTTTCAAGTGTGTTGTGTTTCCAGTGCTTTTGCGTGTGATTTGGTTGTTTCCCTGTGCTCTACGTGGGTTTCGGAGTGTTTTGAGTGTGCTGTTGTGTTTCCGGTGTTTTTGCGAGTGACTTGAGGGTGTTTGGTCGTGCTTGTGCTTGAGTTTCTGAGTGTTTCGTGTGTTCCGAGTGTGTTGTTGTGTTCCCAAGTGTTTCGCGCGTGATTTGGGTGTGTCGACAACTCACCCTTTGAATTCCCTGAGGATTCAATCTGCTCCTCACTACACCCTCTTTAAATCCCGTAGAGGATTAACACTTCCTACACCCCTTTCCCTCACCTCACCTAAGCCCCCCCCCCACCCTCGCTCACCTCACATCCCTTTTGCTCCTCCTCACTGCAAATCCCAGACCCCCAATGGATTGTCCAATATGGTACCATACCCCCTTCACTTGACTGTTGAAATAATTATTACCAATCCTATTATTTGCCAGTATGTCTTCCAAATATGTCAGTACCTTGAATATCCTGTACTTTAGATATGGATTGCGAGGAATATAACATGAAAAAATCATAAGCATTGATCATTTTTTTACATTTCTAGTGAAAACAAAATTAAAGTTACAGTCCATTTTTATTACACAAAAGAAGAAAGAGAACATAAATGTAAATTTTTTTTCCAAAATCGACAACACATAAAACATACTTTTACTAGCCCAGTAAGATATTTGCTGTTGTTTTTCTGCAATCAAAACATCGAATCGTGGTACAGTTGCTGACAAAGCTACTCGCATGTCATCTGACACATCAAGTCTATTTCTCCACTTTGATTTCATATTTAATAATGCAGAGAATCCTATTTCACAGAGATACGTGGTTGTGAAGGGAACCAAAACGTTCATTGCTCTCATTGCCAAGCTTGGATAAGCTGAGATTTGTTCACACCAAAACTGCTTGACATCCATCCCAGCTCTTTCGAAATCAGCTTTCTTTCTTGGGTCCTCTTGGAATTCAATGAAATCATCCTTTGCTAAATCGTTATCACTCAGTCTCGATACATCAAATGAGAAAGGGTTTTGTATCCAAACCGATTCCATGCAAAGATCATTAGTATCTGAAAAGTAACCCTCAAAATTTGTACTTAGAATTTCCAAATGATTCTTGACTTCTTGAAGTATTTCTACAGGTAGTGTTTTACCATCTTTAGTAAGGATATTGTCAAGGTTTGGAAAGTTTGCCAGGTTACCACTTTCAACACGGCGACACCAGATGGGTAATTTCCTTGTAGATGCGACGACTTTTCCCTGGCTTGAATGATGTCCACATCCCTTCCTTGCATTGATGTGTTCAAATCATTGAGAAGACTGAAAATATCAGCCAGGCTAACAATGAAATGTTCATCTTCAAAAGTGCTTTGCTAGAGGGGATTGTTGATGCTTGAAATTCGAGAATTTCATCCAGAAGTTCCACTACACGTGTGAGAACACTGCCACGACTCAGCCAACGTACCTCTGTGTGGTACAGTAACACTCCGTGTTCCGCTCCAATCTCGTCACAGATTTTTTTAAACAGCCGCTGATTCAATGCACGTCCACGAATGAAGTTGACTGCACAACTATTCCCATCGCTTCTTTCAGTATCTTTGGCAAGGTTTTGGATGCTAGAGCTTGGCGATGTAAAACACAGTGGGTGGTGAGCACATGTGGAGCTTTCTCTTTGACTATAGCAACGAATCCAGATTTCTTGCCAATCAGGGCAGGAGCGCCATCCGTACAAATAGACCCAATCAAATCCCATGCCAGCTCATGACGATCAAAGAAAGATTGGATCAGCTTGAATACGTCAACTGCTTTGGTTGTGGTTTCGAGTCGTTCACAGAATAAAAACTCTTCCTTGATGTTCTTTTCATGTACATATCGTAAAAATACAAGCAATTGACTGTGGTTTGAAACGTCAGTTGATTCATCGATCTGCATGCTGATTTTTGCAGGACTGTTTTATCTCGCTGACAACTTGGGTTATTATGTCCTGACTCATGTCTTTAATTCTCTGGTGCACAGTGTCGTTGGACACGGATACCTGACTTAATTTCTTCGGCATCCTCTCCCAGCACAATTTTAGCCATCTCAGCGCACAGGGTTTCACGAGAGTCTCCCCAATTGTGTGTGGCTTCTTTTCTCTGGCAATCATGTACGAAACTTTGTAGGAGGCTTCCAGAAGAGGTTTTCTTGGAGCAGAAAACCCATATGATGAAAGAGTTGCTTTCTGATCATAACGAACTCTTTTCAACTTAAAAGCCTCAATCGATGTGCCAACATGATCTTTGTGTTTGCTTTCGAGATGTTCCTTCAGTCCTGATGGCTTCAAATTTCCATTGCTCATTACCAAATTGCACAGCATGCACTGGGGTCTATCTATTCCATCTCGTTCTGTCAGACAGGTGAAGCCAAAACCAACATATGAATCATTCCACTTCCTTTTCTTGACAGACGACATTTTTCACAAAATCTGTGAAAGGAAAAGGAAAATCTGTCAAACACAGCCACTGCTCTCAATACAATAAAAAACAGAAGATAAACAAAAAAACAAACCACATATAATATAATAAGGAATATATATATTGGAAGCTTGGAATACGAGTTTAATTCGTTCCAACACCGAGCTCGTAAACCGATTTATTAAAAAAACTACTTTCGTTCCAGCCATTGAAATATATATATATATATATATATATATATATATATATATATATATATATATATATATATATATATATATATATATATATATATATATATATATATATATATATATATATATATATATATATATATATATATATATATATATATATATATATATATATATATATATATATATATATATATATATATATATATATATATATATATATATGCAGCAACAGCAATAACCTACTACCTTACTGTCTCTTGCCTTCTCAGCACCTTTACTTATTTCTGGTATCAATAACAGTAACAAACCTATAACAACAAAAACAGTAACAATAATAGTGTAATTTTCATATCACTGAAGGAAAGGGAGGGCGATAGGCAAGAAAGAAGAGCTTTTGACCTCATATTTACTTGCCTTATTATTCCTTCTGTGTTAATATTTTCCTTAGGGGAGGATGGGTGTGTTGTGGTGTAGTGAGTGTGATGCAGGACAAAATAACTGCTGTGGTGTGGGAGTGAGGCGTGAATATGAATGTTGTGGGTGAGGAGGCGGACGGCTTTTTGACGCTACAGCGATGTTGTGGTCAGTTATGCTGCTTGTGGTCCCGCCAGAGCTCAGCTGATGGCCACAACACCCACTGCCTGTGCTGTCAGTGCTGCCAACTCTACAGATTAATCGTTAGGTCTGCAGATTTTTACGTTCATTTGAGATTGTCAGATTTTAACTACTTACAAGCATAACGACAGTGAACAAGAACATAAGCATAACTAAAAAAAATAACCTGTGAACAATAATAGGTACAAAATAGAAGAAAATAACGAGAGATACTAAAAAAAATACCTGATTACGAGATATCGAGTCCCATACCCCCAGCATTTGGGTCCCATACCCCCAAGGGGTATGGATACCCCCGGTTAAGAACCCCTGCCCCAGAGGATTAGCCCTTCCTACTCCTTCCTCACCTCCACATATTTCTAAGCCCTCCCCCCCTCACTCACCTCACCTCACATCCTATTTACCCACCCCTTCACCCACCTTACCTTGCCTCTTTCTTAACCCTTCTTGATCTCACACACCTCACTCACCTCACATCCCTTCCTACTCCTCCTCTCTCTCACTTTTCCTCCATTACTAAACTACCTCCCACACACCTCACCCCCCTTTCCTAATCCCCTTCACTCTGTGTTTTTATCTCTTTCATTTCAGCTAAGATGGCGCCTAAGAAGTGCAGTACTTGTAACGGTAGCTTCTCAGCTCACTTTTTTACAGCGCGTTCTGCTGTCTCTCGACTGTGTCTCTCCAGGCAGCATCTCGAGACAAGACTGCAGGAGCAAGAAGAGAAGATGGAAGCAGGTCAGAATAAAATAATAGAGCTTTCTGGCACTGTTGCCTCCTTGCAGGAATTCATCCAGGCTAACGTTGCTGTGGTGCCAAACCCTAAACCCAAACCCAAACAAGCGATTTATCCTGTTCATTGCTTCAACAGGTTTGCCATTCTGGAGGAGGAGGACGAGCAGGAGAGCACCTTCCTGGTGGGTGACTCCATCATTCGCCAGCAGGTCGTTGAGTTCTGCGGAAGAGTTCCTCGTCGAAGACGGAACTATTGCTATCCTGGTGCTGGGATCGACGATATAACTGCTGCTCTTGAAGAGATCTCCCCTTAGGCTACTAATGATTCACTGTTTGTTATTCACACAGGTACGAACGACGTCACCACGACCCGGTCTGAGGAACTCCTGGAGAAGTACCGTAGGCTCATCCAGCAGTATAAGTCTAAATCCCCTAACATTTTGATTTCAGGAGTTCTACCACGGATTTGGGCGAACAGCGACTTTTTCAGTAAGGCCTTCAGTCTAAACAACCGCTTACAAACTCTTTGTAGGGAGCTTGACGTGGAGTTCTTCAACGCATGGGTCAATTTCTATGGACAAAGTGAGCTCTTCCACAGGGACGGATTGCACTTGTCTCCCATCGGGGCAACCAGATTCGGAAGGCTCCTCAACGACGCAGTACGTGTCATCCGAGCAAAAAACGAGTCACAACTACGTCCCTCCACCCCGCTCGTGTAAATAGACGCCGTGCATCGCAACAAACCCGTAACCGTGATCCCGCAAGTACCACCACCTCTATTACCAAGCCTCTAGATAACTTAAAAATCCTTAGTTTCAATGCGCATAGCCTAAGAAACAAATTTGATGAACTGAGATGTCTTGCTCTAACAGAAAATTTTGACATAATTGCTATAACCGAAACATTTATTGACACCACATATATTGATTTAAGTTCCGAATACAGCATAGATGGCTACAGACTCTTCAACAAAGATCGTGTAAACCGTAGAGGCGGTGGCGTCGCCCTTTATGTCAAAAGCTATTTGCAACCCACTGACAAAACACCAAGAGACAGTAACGTTGAACATTTGTGCGTGCGAATAAACATTGCAAAAGTCAATTTAAATATATCTGTCACCTACAGACCTCCCGGGCAATCACTCGATGACGACCTTGAAATGTACAGCGTCTTACCTTGAAATGTACAGCGTCTTAAGGCAGTCACTTAATAACAACGACTCACTGATATTAGGAGACTTTAACCTCCCCCATATCGACTGGGCGACACTGTCAGGTACAGAAGGCGAGTCACATAGAATGATCGAATTTCTAGAAGAAAATTACCTAAGCCAAATGGTTTCTGAGCCAACTCGACAAAATAATATACTCGACCTTGTTATAACGACCCAAGATAACCTAGTCAGTAATGTCACGGTAGGATAACACCTCGGTTCTTGCGATCATAAATTAGTGCGCGTCGACATTAGAGCTCAAATCATCAGTGACTGAACATAAAGTAAAGGTGCCCAATTTCAAAAGAGCTAACTTCGTAGAAATCCGACAAAAACTAACAGAAATACAACTATCAGATGACGGCAACGTAGAGGAAGCCTGGCTAAGCTTTAAAAAGCACTTACTCACTCAGCAGAACACATTCGTCCCCTTGTGAGAGAAGCGAATTAACACTAATAAAAGCCCACCGTGGTTTAATAGCGAAATTAAACAATCAGTCAATGAGAGAAAATTGTTTTATAGGTTAAAGAAAGAACAAAGGACGCCCGAAAACATTAGACTTTATAATGATGCCAGGCGACGAGCAAAAAGACTAGTAGGTCAGGCAAAGCGTAGATATGAAGAAAATATTGCAGCCAACTGTAAAAATAATCCGAAATCTTTCTTCAGTTACATAAACAACAGAAACGCGATCAAAAGTGGTATTGGACCTTTAACAAGCAGCGACGGTGCACTAGTGACTGACAGCCAACACATTGCAAACCTCTTAAACAATTACTTTTCCTCGGTGTTTAATACTAACAGTCTTCCTCTCGCTACCTCTCGAGCATGCATTGTCTAATTTTGAAATAACAACCGATGAAGTCCTTAAAGCTCCCCATTCACTTAAAACAAATAAAAGTCCCGGACCCGACAAAGTATATCCTATACTGTTTAAAGAAACAACGAGCGAAATACTCTCCTCCCTCACTACCGTATTCAATATGTCATTGCGACAAGGCATCGTCCCTTCGGATTGGAAAAAGGCTAACGTGACACCGATTTTTAAGAAAGGAGACAAAAAAATACCAGGTAACTACCGACCCATTAGTCTAACTTCAATTGTAGGTAAGCTACTCGAGAGCATAATTAGAGACAAAATTGTGAGTTACCTCGAAAGCCACTCATTAATTGGGGATTCACAACATGGCTTCCGTAACAAAAGATCCTGCCTGTCAAACCTACTGACCTTTTATAACGATCTCTTCTCAATTTATGACGTAACCAAATCAGTGGACGTAGTCTATCTTGATTTCCAGAAAGCGTTTGATAAAATCCCACATCATAAATTACTTTATAAATTAAAGCAAATAGGCATTGACCGTCAAGTAAACCAATGGATCGCGAATTGGTTGAGCAACAGACAACAAAGAGTTGTGATTGACGGATTTAACTCAGAGTGGGCGCCGGTCACTAGTGGCGTCCCTCAGGGCTCGGTTCTTGGCCCAGTGCTCTTCATTATTTACATCAACGACGTGGATGTTGGACTCAATAATCGCATTAGTAAATTTGCAGACGACACAAAGATTGGTAACTCGGTTCTCACTGACGAAGACAGGCAAAGCCTCCAAGAGGATTTGCACAAAATTTCAGCTTGGTCGAATAAATGGGAGATGCCCTCTCTTGAGAAACGTCGCCTCCGAGGAAAACTGATCGAATGTTTTAAAATACTTAATGGTTTCACGAATGTACACAGAAGAAAATTGTTTATGATCGATGACACTTTGCGAACGAGGAACAATGGCACAAAACTCAAATGTAGACAAGTAAATTCAGACTGCACCAAATTTTTCTTCACCAACGTTGTAGTGCGAGAATGGAATAAGCTCCCACCATCAGTGGTCCAGTGTAACACGATTGACTCCTTTAAAAACAAGCTCGACTGTCACTTCCTTGAACTTAATATTAACTAGAGTAGAAAAACAACGTTTTGGAGCCATCTGATTAATGTAAAATCACTTAAGTTTAAGGACAGACCACCTAGTCTGGACCATGGGGTCTGTCTGGTTTTCTATGTAAATCTATGTAAATCATTATATATCTCTCATTCTCTCTCTCACTCATTCTCTCTCTCTCTCTCTCTCTCTCTCTCTCTCTCTCTCTCTCTCTCTCTCTCTCTCTCACTCATTCTCTCTCTCACTCATTCTCTCTCTCTCTCTCTCTCTCTCTCTCTCTCACTCATTCTCTCTCTCTCTCTCTCTCTCTCTCTCTCACTCATTCTCTCTCTCACTCATTCTCTCTCTCACTCATTCTCTCTCTCACTCATTCTCTCTCTCACTCATTCTCTCTCTCACTCATTCTCTCACTCATTCTCTCACTCTCACTCTCACTCATTCTCTCACTCTCACTCTCACTCATTCTCTCACTCTCACTCTCACTCATTCTCTCTCTCTCTCTCACTCGCATTCTCTCTCTCTCTCTCTCACTCGCATTCTCTCTCTCTCTCTCACTCGCATTCTCTCTCTCTCTCTCACTCTCTCTCTCTCTCATTCTCTCTCTCTCTCTCATTCTCTCTCTCTCATTCTCTCTCATTCTCTCTCCTTCTCTCTCTCATTCTCTCTCTCATTCTCTCTCTCTCTCTCTCTCTCTCTCTCTCTCTCTCTCTCTCACTCATTCTCTCTCACTCATTCTCTCTCTCTCTCTCTCTCATACGATAATTTGAATGTATTATTTTCTTACTTATGTTAGCTTATTTTAACGTCCATTATGTTACGTCATCAAAAGAAGGGGTGACAGCTTTTAGTGAATAACAACTCTAAAGTAAAACAATAGTTAAATTAAAGACTTATACTTAATTATATTTACATTTCATTTAAAAACAAGCAAATCAAAACATATCCCCAGGTATAATAAAGTAACTACCCTTAGTGACAAGGTAAAAAAAAAAGGCACATGAAACAAGTAAAAATAGGCAATGTATCAAAAATAGGCAATGTATCCTCCTCAGGTATATTAGTCCTTGTATACTTCACCGCCAAGGAGGTGAAGTCGCCGTGTGAAGTAAATCCAGTGGGGAGGTAGCACTTAACAGCCGGGTGAGATTAGACCGACTCTCACTGGCGGCCGGGCTGTATTTATAGCCTCCGATGAAGCCCGGCTTGTTTCGGTCAAAGGTGTTGAGGTGTTGAAGCGTCGTGGTCGACACAGCAGCTGGAATTGATGTGTTGAAGTCTGGAAGTGTCGGGGTCTTAGTGCTGATGTTTGGGGCTCATTATTATGATGGAGATGGTGGTTGTAAGGTTGGACAAGCAACCAGGAACGACCCTTCAATGCGTCAGCTGGAGGGTCGTTACCCCCCCCTTCCGAAAGACGACACTTCAGGGAAGTGGTGGTGTCGTGACGGACGGAAGGGGACGACTGAGGGCATCGGCAATGACGTTGTCGGTGCCCTTGATGTGATGCAGCTGGAGGTTGAATGGTTGGAGGTATAATGATCATCTCAGCAGTCGTTGGTTGGAGAATTTGTTCCGGTCCAGGAAGGTGAGGGGGTTGTGGTCGGTGAACAATTTGAGGGGCGCTGGACTTGGAGACAAGAAGCACTCGAAATTCTTGATGACTGAAATAATAGCGAGTAGCTCCTTTTCGATGGCTGAGTAACGCCGTTGATGGAGGTCCAGCTTTGCAGAGTGATAGGCGACAGGATGTAGTATGCCCTCCTTCAGTTGAAGTAAGGCCGCTCCCACTGCTTCTTCACTGGCGTCAGTATGCAGGACGAATGGTAGAGTGAAGTCTGGTGAGCGCAGTATAGGGTCTTGGGTGACGAAGGTCTTCAGTTGGTTGAAGGCAGTCGGGCACTCGTCAGTCCAAATAAAAGGCACCGCTCCGCTGGTCATCCGGGTGAGTGGTGCTGCTGCCTGGGCAAAGTTCGGGCAGAACCGGCGGTAGTAACCACTCATACCCAGAAAATGCATGAGCGCTTTCCGGATGGTTGGGGCCGGATACTGGAGAATGGCGGATACGGTAGCTGCCTTGGGTCGGACGACTCCCAGTCCAGCCTCATGTCCCAAGTACCTGACTGTCGCTTGGCCGAAGGTGGTCTTGGCCAACTTCACCGTGAGGTTCGTCTCCTGCAGTCGGGACAGCACCTTGGTGATTTGTTGGAGGTGGTGCTGCCAATGGGGAGAACAAATTAATATGTTGCCCAGATAGACCGAAACTCCCTCTAATCCCTGCAATAGGTCATTCATAACCCTCTGGAAGGTTGCT
Source organism: Eriocheir sinensis (assembly GCF_024679095.1). Classification (NCBI taxonomy): domain Eukaryota; kingdom Metazoa; phylum Arthropoda; class Malacostraca; order Decapoda; family Varunidae; genus Eriocheir; species Eriocheir sinensis. The sequence continues at coordinate 58,154 of NW_026110339.1, read as the reverse complement.
GGACTATTTTTAAGGCCGAAAGGCATCACGGTATATTGGAATAATCCAAAGGGTGTGGTGAAGGCGGATATTACTTGTGCCTCCACCGACTAGGGTATCTGGTAATAACCCCTCAAAAGGTCCATCTTTGTTAAAAACTGTGCATTTCCCACCTCATCAATGAGATCGTCTACCCGTGGAAGAGGATAGGCGTCTGGAATCGTGACTGAGTTGACTCTGCGGTAGTTCGTGCAGAGCCTTAGCTGGCCATCCTCTTTGGGTACGAGTAGACATGGCGAGGCCCAAGGAAATTTGCTGGGTACTCCTAGGCCGTGTTCCAACAAGAACATAAGAACATAAGATAAGAACGTAGGAGTCTTCAAGAGGCCGGTAGGCCTGTACAAGGCAGCTCCTTTGAAACTAAACTCCCGTGTATCTAACCCCACGTAATATCGCTGTCCATGAATTTATCTAATCTATTTTTGAATGTGACAATTGTCTTGGCACTCACCACGTGACTGCTAAGCCTATTCCACTCATCCAAGTAGTTCACCTCCTTCTGCATCTGTGCCCTCTTCTGTGGATGTAACCGATAATAGTGTTGATTTATAGGAAGGGTTCCTGGCTGCAGGTTGATGACGTGACTGATAGTGTGGCAATGGCCAGGATTATCCTTAAGGACCGAACTGAACTGCCTGAGTATGTGGTTTAGATCATCTTGTTGTGAGGAGGAGAGGTGCTGAAGGAAGTGAGGAAGACTACCAATAATCTCAGAGTTCAACAATGGAGCCGATGGAATTATGTGGGTCACCTCTGGTTCCCGAACCGTAGTTGGAGTACCTGGGTCCTCAACCACGGGTATTGAGGAATCAGAGCTGACTGTACGAGTTACACATGACATGGGTCTGGGTCTCTGAGGGTTGTCTAGTGAGTCCTGGTGCTTATATTGTTTTAGTAAATTTATGTGCACGAGCTGAGTAGCCTTACGGCGGTCTGGAGTCTCAATGATGTAATTGTATTCAGACAATTTCCTTTGAACTTTATAAGGACCATGATACATGGCTTGCAGAGGAGAACCAGTGATGTGGATGTATGCCAATACCATGTCACCCTCTTTAAATTCCCTGATCTGGGATGCGGTATCATAATTGGCTTCCATAACTATCTGGGCATGAATTAAATTCTTATTAGCAAAAGTACGAACTTTGTTTAATCTGTCCTGGAGGGAATTTATGTACTGTTGTACTGTTATCAGTTTACTGGTGGGTGACGTTATTAGATGGTCTTTGATTACCTTAAGGGGCCCCTTACCTTCCTTCCATATAGAAGTTCAATTGGAGAAACACCTAGGGTATCTGAGGGTGTTTCACGAATGGCGAAAAGAAGGAAGGGCAGTCCCTCATCCCAATCACGATCCTCCTCGTGACAAAACTTGCGTATCATGGTTTTGAGAGTTTGATGTTGCCTCTCAAGCGCGCCCTGTGACTGGGGATGGTATGCTGTTGACAAAGAATGCTTTATCCCTAGTTGCTAAAGTACTTGAGTAAATAGTTCACTGGTAAAATTGGAGCCTCTGTCAGACTGGATCTCCTGAGGGATGCCAACAGTGGAAAACATGTGGGTTAAATTATTGGCTATAGTTTTGGCAGAAATATTTTTCAATGGAAATGACTCAGGGTATCATGTTGTAGGGCACAGGGTGGAAAGTATATATTGATTTCCCTTCTTGGTTTTAGGAAGGGGCCCCACTATATCAATGAGTATCTTTTGAAAAGGTTCAGATGGTACTTTAATGGGCTGTAGAGGGTAGGGTGGTATTACTTGGTTACCCTTTCCAACAATTTGACAAATGTGACAATGACTAACAAAATGAGTGACATCCTTTTTCATTCCTGGCCAAAAGAATTCGGCCAGTAGACGGGAGTGGGTCTTAGTTATGCCCCAATGACCTGCAAGGCCCGCATGGACAACCTCTATTATTGGATGTCTTAAGGTTTGTGGGAGTACTGTCTGATGACATTCAGCCCAAGTGTCATCATCATCTAACTATGGTGGTTTATACATACTCATGAGTACTCCGTCCTGATGGTAATATGAGGGAGGATGAAGTATATTATCCTTGGAAATAGCCTTAGCATGCAACTGAGTCAGGGAAGGGTCACTTTGTTGGGCTTCTTGAAAGTCTTTGTTCCGTGAAAATAGTTGGAATGAGCCTCTGGGGAGGTAAGGTAGGCTCAGAGGTTTTACAGTAAGGTAGGCTCAGAGGTTTTACCAGTTTTGGATTGTGATCTAGTAATGGCGCAACTAGGGAGAAAGCCGGGTTGATCGTGTTCGAGATCAGCTGTGGAGTCTCGGACAAGGGTGACTTACATATTATCACTGATGGATATGCCAGGCTTCCTGCAAGATCGTTGCCAAGGATTAAGTCAATATCTGGGATGGGCAACATCTTGTCTTCACTTACTCCCACCTTAACAGCCCCCTGAACCAAGCCACACCTCAAGTACACCCTGGCAAGATCTGCGGGAAAAGGATCATGAAAGTCCCTCAGGTACACCATTTCACCGGTGTAGTAGTCAGCAATGTTAGGTAAGGCAGACTGCCTGATAAGGGATTGGGCGGCACAAGTATCCCGAACTATCCTAACAGGGTGCTTCGGCTGGCCAGGGCCAAGAGAAAGTGTACCGGTGGAACGGAAGGGTTGGAATGGGTCATCAGCTTTGGGTGGCAGAGTTTGAATGGAAGCCCCACATTCTTTTTTGCAGCCGTCTTTGCCACTTTGCATTTTGGGTCAGGACATGTCTGATTTTTTTACAAAAGAAGCACACAGGATTAGGTTTAGCCAGTTTACCATCCGTACGGGTAGGTGGGTGGTGGCGTGGTAGCGTACTAGGCTCACGCGTGACGCGACGACGACGTTCAAATCCCCGCTACCACTCGGATTTTTCAGTCAGTCAGTCACCGCCAGTGGCTTAAAATCTACACCACCTGTCCTGAAGACAACCCGGAGAGGAAGCTCTAGAGCGAATCAAGATCAGAATCGAGGGGGGGGGGCAGCATGATGGAGCCAATATAAGATGGCCAATGCGCGCCTGCCAGAACGGGCTGGCTGGACACGGGCACGACCCTGAAGGCCATCTGGCGACCATGGGCCCCACGCGGCCGGATGCAGGAAGATGGCAATAGGCAAACAACGTAAAAAAAAAAAAAAAAAAAAAAAATAGTCTTAGTGGATTCAGCACCTTCAGAACTACCTGGCTGAAGAGTTTAGGTAAAGGTCACGTTAATGGGTTGTATTAGTTAATTATAGGTGTGAACTTTTAGTTCAGTACATGTACGTGGACAGCGAGTCTACTTCAGGCCGATGGGAAATAAGGGCTTTAAACTGGGCAAATCACATACAACACACTCTTATCCTACTAACCTATTTATAATTAATTGGCCACTTAAACATAAAAAAGAGTTAGCAGGTTTCACAGGTTCACTTACAGAGGCAGATATCCCGCGGAGGAAGGCAATAATGACTTTAATAATTAATGTTACGTTAAATTGGAGACAAAGGGTTGTTGGATAAATATTACGTAACGTTAGCCCCCCAAGTTGTTACGTTACCAATAGAAGGGGTGACAGCTTTTAGTGAATAACAAGTCTAAAGTAAAACAGTTTACTTAAAGACTTATACTTAATTACATTTACATTACATTTAAAAACAAGCAAATCAAAACATATCCCCAGGTATAATAAAGAAATTACCCTTAGTGCCAAGGTTAAAAAAAAGGCACATGAAACAAGTAAAAATAGGCACTGTATAAAAAATAGGTAATGTATCAAAAATAGGTAATGTATCAAAAATAGGTAATGTATCAAAAATAGGTAATGTATCAAAAATAGGTAATGTATCCTCCTCAGGTATATCAGTCCTTGTATACTTCACCGCCAAGGAGGTGAAGTCGCCGTGTGATGTAAATCCAGTGGAGGTCACACTTAATAGCCGGGTGAGCCTAGACTGACTCTCACTGGTTGGTTGGCTGGTTGGTAGAGATATCTCCCCTTAATTAATAAAGGGAGATTGGCCTTTGCCGTAGGTGGCGGCCCGTAGCGGGGTGTCGAGTCGATGCAAGACTCGGGCGTGGGTTGAGGGGTAGAACCCGCCGGCTGCCGTGCCAGGCTGGGAAACAGGTGCTCATGGCAGCCCGTAGCTGAGCAGAGCGAGCAACTCAACAGCTAGTCTACATGTGGTCCGGAGGCCAGGAGAGTTGCTCACTCGACGAGTGATGACGTTCCACTGACTCTCACTGTTGTTGTTGTTAAAGATTTACCCCTAGAATCACTAGGGCAACGGGCCTTTGTCGGAAGACGGCCCGTTAAGAGGGAAAAGATCGCTCCCCATGCACGAGGGAGCACGGGCCTTAGCCAAAGGCGGCCCGTAGCAGTGTGTCGACAGACCGACTCTATCGGCGATCGAAATCTAGCCGACCAAGTCGGTCTGTCGACGAGGACTGGCGTGTCTCTGACTCTCACTGACGGCCGGGCTGTATTTATAGCCTCCAATGAAGCCCGGCTTGTTTCGGTCAAAGGTGTTGAGGTGTTGAAGCGTCGTGGTCGACACAGCAGCTGAAATTGAGGTGTTGAAGTCTCGAAGTGTCGGGGTCTTAGTGGTGATGTTTGGGGCTCGTTATTATGATGGAGACGGTGGCTGTGAAGTTGGACGAGCACTCCGGAACGACCCTTCAAGGCGTCAGCTGGAGGGTCCTTACAATTCCTTCACGATATAATCTAAATATAACTGTGAAACTACTTACACATCCCAAAACGAAAGGGAAACTCAATACTAATTATAGCATTTATGAGCAACACTAAGATATGTATCGCGTTACTTTATATGATTATAAATGTCTTATCCATAATAAGTTAACTGTTTTCTCATACGTTATAATACTAAGATTAAATGTGTGTGCATGTTTGCTGATCATATTTGCCATGGTTTTACTTATATTAGAACATTTCTACATCGCGGGCTAGGAGACACGCGGCAATGCTGTACAAGGGGATCATCTACGCTGAATCCCCCCACAACCGCACGTTTAGCCAAGCCAAACTATAACATGTTTATGAGTCAAACAGTGAGTTAAAAGCCGACATTTTCTTTCTAAGTAATTGTTATGTTTATCAGTTTATTCCAGGTACCGATGCATTGGAAGAAGTTCTAAAGGGCGGCTTTTCTCTCATAGCTTATGAAAACCACATCAGCATAATCATTGCTTCTAACTACACCGATGGGCGTGGCCTCACGCCATTCTATGTCAGCAAGCACAGCTTTACCATCATGGCCACATTCGGATGGGCCCTCAGGTTGGTGATATAAATATTATGAAATGAACCGTGATTTATCTAGGTCCCCCTTTCCCAACCCTGGGGTCGCCAAGCGTTTTTTCTGGGCTTGCCAAAACCTCAAAATATCAAACATGGTGTTGTTATATTATAATAACACATATACAACTAAACTACTAACGGTTTCAGGGGCCATGTTCCCCTGTTTTTCGCAAATAAAACTTTAACAAAAACGTCGGACAGGGATGTTATTTTGGCAGTGGATGTTTGAGACCCCGACCTAATGGGCAAAAATATGATTTGGTGTCACATGTGGATAATGAAGCACTTATAGGAGTAAATTTAGGGTAAACTTGGCTAAAAGTTAGAGGCACTGTGAGCGAGGCTAGCCCCGCCCCGCTCATCTTCTCGTGACGTCGATGTGACGTTTAGCTCTGACGTATGAGTAATCATCCATCCAACCAGCAATTATGTCTTACTGCTTCACACACACACACACACACACACACACACACATACACACACACACACACACCGTAGCAATATTTGATCTACTGTAAATATGAATGTTCCTTATATGGACTATCAATTGGGGAGAAACGGTTTTACTCGAAGGAAATTACTTATCCTTTACATGGAAAATGTGACTCTTGGTAGTACATGATGCATGTATGTAAGCGAGCAGTAGTTTCTGGTTTCATCCCTTGTTGGTTCACCAACCTCCCCCATACCCAACCTTTCCTTTCTTACACAATCATCCCCATCCAACTACCCAACAACACCTTTGTCGTTGGCGGGGCTAGCCTCACTAACAGTGCCTCTAAGTTTTAGCCAAGTTTACCCTAAATTTACTTTAATAAGTGCTTCATTATCCACATGTGACACCAAATCATATTTTTGCCCATTAGGTCGGGGTCTCAAACATCCACTGCCAAAATAACATCCTTGTCCGACGCTTTGTTAAAGTTTTATTTGCGAAAAACAGGGGAACACGGCCCCTGAAACCGTTAATAGTAGGGTCGAGGTCATGTCTAGAGGTACATGATTGGGGTCGCCTGAAAAAAAGGTTGGGAACGACTGACCTAGGTGGTATATATATATATATATATATATATATATATATATATATATATATATATATATATATATATATATATATATATATATATATATACATATATATATATTAGGGATGGAGGTTTCGTATCCGGTATTGTTATTCGATTACATTCGAATACCATATTTTGGTGTATTCGCATTCATATTTGAATAAATATTGATAGAAATCAAAGTATTCTCATTCGTTTTCGAAACCATGGGGAAAGTATTCATGTTCTACGAATAATCTGACGAATATTTCAAAATTTGTTAACCGAAATAACAGCCGTTGTTCCTTATAACACCAGCCTCCTGCTGGGCGGACGTGTAATCGTCGTGCATAGTGCAGGGTTCGCAGACTGTGACAGCGCGGCTGGACGCAGGAGTCTCACTCAGTTGCCACTTGCCAGTGTGGAAACTAAGTGTGTGTTCATGAGCTCGTTTTACTGTTGCATAACTTCAGAACAGTTCTACACCCAATTACGACGAGAGGGTTTTCATGAATGTATTCATGAATACTTTCAAGAAGTATTCGTATTTGTGTTCGAATACACGTTTTTTGTATTCACTCCAGCCCAGATATATATATATATATATATATATATATATATATATATATATATATATATATATATATATATATATATATATATATTTTTTTTTTTTTCAACAACAAAAGAGTAGGTACAAGGGCAACAAAAAGAGTGTAGAAAAAAAGCCCGCTACTTCCCGCTCCCACAACAGAAGATAGTATAGAGTAGCTCAGTAGCCTAAAGAGAGATCAAATCCGGGTGGAGAGGTGTCTTGATACATTCTTCTTGAAAGAGGTCAAGCTACAGACAGGAGGAAATACAGACGAAGGAAGGCTGACCTTGTCAAGGCCCTTCACCAGATTCCAGTCCATCCTGATGACATACCGAAGACTGCCGTCATCACGCCCTTCGGTCTCTTTGAGTACGTCAGGATGCCGTTTGGACTCATGAACGCGGCCCAGACCTTTCAACGCTTCATCGACTAAGTTCTCTGCGGCTTACCCTCCTGCTTCGCCTACATAGATGATCTACTCATCGCTAGCCCGCATGAAGTCTCTCACAAACAACACCTTCACCAAGTCCTCGCCCACTTACTTGCAAGACTACGGAGTACAGATCAACGCTGACAAGTCTGAGCTCGGTGTTACTTCCCTCACCTTCCTTGGCCACACTGTTACTCCAGAGGGCATCGCTCCACTCAACTCGAGGACTGAAGCCATCCAGCAGTTCCCGAAGCCGTACACCCAGCGCCAACTCAGGGAGTTCCTGGGTATGGTTAACTTCTACAACCGCTTCGTCCCACACTGCTCCCTCATGCTCCAGCCTCTCTACGCCATGGTGAAGCCCTGCAAACGCGGCCAGTCTGTCACTCTCGTCTGGACTCCGGACGCTGACGCCGCCTTTCTCGCTGCTAAGAAGGTCCTCAGCGACACAGTCATGCTGTCCTTCCCTGCCCATGACGCGGAGATCTCCATAGCAACAGACGCCTCCGACACTGGGACTGGTGCTGTCCTACAACAGTTCGTCGACAACGCCTGGAAGCCGATTGCCTTCTTCTCCCGTAAGCTCACCAAGTCTGAATCCAAGTATAGCGCTTACAACCGGGAACTCCTCGCCATCTTCAAGGCTGCCAAGCGTTTCTGCTACTTCATTGAAGGCCGTCGTTTCCACGTGTTCACCGACCACAAGCCCCTCACCACTACCTTCCTGAGGAACAAAGACTCCTACACACCACGTCAACTTCTCCACATGGACTACATCCCGCAGTTCACCACCGACATCCGGTACATCAAAGGTGCAGACACCGGCATGATCGAGCGCTTCCATCGGCAGGTGAAGTCCTCCCTCATGGCCTCCACCCAACGCGACAACTGGTCCCTGGCTCTTCCCTTGGTCCTCCTCGGCATCAGGTCCTCTCTGAAGGAAGACCTGCACCACTCCTCGGCTGAACTAGTTTGCGGCACAAATCTCCGGCTCCCAGGCGAACTTCTAGCGCCCATACTTGACACCGCCCCCTGCGGTGTCCATGACTTCGCCGCCCGCCTCAAAGGTGCCATGAGGAGCCTTCAGCCGGTGCAGCCTCGCTCTTCCCCGAAGAAGACCTTCGTCAACCAGGATCTCGACACTTGCACCCACGTCTTCGTGCGCGTGGATGCCGTCCGGCGGCCCCTGCAGCAGCCCTATCAAGGACCCTACCGTGTCCTGAGACGGACCAGAAAGACTGTCACGATCGACAAACATGGTTCTCAGGATGCTGTCTCCTTAGACAGAGTCAAGCCGGCATACCTGCTGGACCCAGACCAGGCGCCCCAACTCTCCGTCGCCGAAGCAACACCGTCTGTGTCACAACATCCCCGCACCAGGAAGATTTCGTTCCTTCTTTGAAGTCACTGGGAGGGGAGTGCTGTAGCGGGCGAGTCCCCGCTGAAATAGTTACCAGTGACTCCAAGAAAATGTGGTGCTACAGCATAGACTCTGTTACTCTGTTTTTATCATTAGTGTTTTGATGTCCTCGTATCCCTGTCTGTTGTGTCGCGTCTTCATTGTTAACTATTCTTGTTACTCGTTTATCTTCTACTGTCTGTCCTCGTCCTGCTATACATTCCTTCTACACATTGTTTACCACACACACCAACAGTTATATGTCACTTAAACTAAACAACATTCATACACGCCCATATACACTCAACCACCTCTTTTATGTGTCTTGTTCATGTCAATGACCTGTGTATGTTTTTGTCAATAAAGTAACCCTGACGGATATTGCCTTTCTCTATCCGTGAACCGATTAGCACTCAAAACACTCACTACTGCCAACAGACGTGCCAGGCCAGCAAAGCTCTTGCACTTGGATGGACTCGGCGACCGCAAACCATCTGCACTTATGAACGAGATGCTTGCTTTAATGGATGGACACAAGTCTTGTCTCCTCTTCGAACAAGTTTTTCTCGAGCAGATGCCCGATGACATCCGCCTACTCCTCGCGAATGTTGACTTCACCGACCCCCGACAGCTGGGAGCACGAGCAGACGTACTGTGGCACGCCAAACAACAGAGTGAGACAGTCATTAACATCGTGCCATCTAGGGCCCACAAAGCGACGCGACCAACCGGCACCTACACCGACGAATCAACAACGACGTCACCCGTGAAGACCACCAACAAGGATAAGTGGTGCTTCTATCATCAAAGGTGGGGCGGCCCGCCAATGTCGCCCGCCCTGCACGCATTCGGGAAACGCATTGGCCGGCCGTCGGTAGTGGCTACTTCCGCCGGCCACAAACACCGCCTGCTTTACCTTTCCGATCGTCATTCGGGGCGGCGTTTCCTGGTGGACACAGTAGCAGAAGTCAGTGTTTTGCCCCCCTCCAGCCTTGACACTCGCTCCAGGAAAAAAAGTCCAAAATCTAATTATAACAAGTCTGGTCACTTCCCGCGAAAATCTCGTCGGGCCCGCGCATGACGTCAAGTTGTCTTCAAAGGCGGGGTCCGTTGCGTGGAGGCGAGTCAGTCTGCAACGAGACGGGGTCGGGTGCTCAGCGTTGACGTGGACCAGGATGCCTAATAAATGTGCTGTAGGTGGCTGCACATCCAATTATAAGCACAAAAGTGGAAATATGATTTTTTGTTAAATAAAAACGGTATACTTGGAGTTAATAAAGAAATAATAGAATGACTGAAGAGGTAGTATACAGTGGACAAAATAAAAATAAAAATACAAGTCACCCATCAATTACTCCGTTTTCTGTCCTCGGACCATGGAGGTAGAATTTGTGGAGTCGACATCAGCCCTAAAAACTGAATCCGCCGAACTGCCACTCCTTAGGGCCGCAAGGTTGTGGCCACCTGCCAGGTGTCAGGTTTTGTCAGGTCAGGCTGCCCCTTAATTGGCTCGGCCAGGGTGCCTGGTGTTGTCAGGTTAAGTATTTACGAAATATATCTACCGCAACAATAAATGTACAGTTCACAAAAACACCACCATCACAATGAATGAAATGGGGTCTGGAAGACGTGAGCTCTCATCCGGGTATCCCTCATCTTGCGGCTCTAAAAATGACAGTTCGGCTGCATCACCTCAATGAAGGGGATTAGCGGGCAGTGTCGACTCCACCAATTCTACCTCCATCCCTCGGACTCACCAAGACTATATGACGTCACCTCTTTGCCACGCCTCTCCTGCGCGTGAACATACTTGTTCTGATTATACTTTGGAAAGGTCCTCCCCTGAAGGCTGCGAACGGCAGCAACATTAGAACATTCCCATCCCAACAGGAAGTACACGACTCCAGACTGGAAGCTGCAGAACGCTTTACCTCAGACCTTGCTATCATTTCCGATTGGGGCAGAAGGAACCATGTGTCCAATGCCTCAAAAACTCAATTTCTCCACCTATCAACTCGACACAATCTTCCAAACACCTATCCCCTGTTATTCGACAACACTCAGCTGTCACCTTCTTCAACACTAAATATCCTCGGTCTATCCTTAACTCAAAATCTCAACTGGAAACTTCATATCTCCTCTCTCGCTAAATCAGCTTCCTCGAGGTTGGGCGTTCTGTATCGTCTCCACCAGTTCTTCTCCCCCGCATAGTTGCTATCCATATACAGGGGACTTGTCCGCCCTCGTATGGAGTATGCATCTCACGTGTGGGGGGTTCCACTCACACAGCTCTTCTGGATAGAGTGGAATCTAAGGCTCTTCGTCTCATCAGCTCTCCTCCTCCTACTGATAGTCTTCTACCTCTAAAATTCCGTCGCGATGTTGCCTCTCTTTCTATCTTCTATCGCTATTTTCACGCTGATTGCTCTTCTGAACTTGCTAACTGCATGCCTCCCCCCGTCCTGCGGCCCCGCTGCACACGACTTTCTACTCATGCTCATCCCTATATTGTCCAAACCCCTTATGCAAGAGTTAACCAGCATCTTCACTTTTTTATCCCTAACGCTGGTAAACTCTGGAACAATCTTCCTTCATCTGTATTTCCTCCTGCCTACGACCTGAACTCTTTCAAGAGGAGGGTATCAGGACACCTCTCCTCCCGAAACTGACCTCTCTTTCGGCCACCTCTTCTGATTTTTTTATAGGAATAGCGAGTAGCGGTTTTTTTTATTTTTTATTATTGTTTCCATTTTTTGTGCCCTTGAGCTGTTTCCTTTGTTGTAAAAAAAAAAAAAAATTCGGCGCCCTCACGGTACCCCTCAACTTCAATACCCGCCGCTTCACATGGACCTTTACCATCCCAGACATCTCCCAGCCAATGCTTGGTGCCGTCTTCCTCCGGGCACACTATTTGCGTGTCGACGTGAAAGGACGACATCTCGTCAGTTCCGAGACTTTTGAGTCTCTGAGTTTGCGTCACGCCGAGGGGTCTGCGCCCCACCTCGACTCGGTAACCATCTTCAGCAACGAGTGTTCGAGGTTGTTAGTGGACTTCCCGGACATCATCACGCCCCAGTTCCAGTCAGTCACACCCAAGCATAGGGTGATGCATCATATCATCACCACTACCGGGCCGCCGCTCCACGCACGTGCAAGCAGGTTACCCCCTCATTGGCTCTTACAAGCCAAAGAAGAGTTCCGCAAGATGGAGGAAATGGGCAAGTGCATAGCTCATGCAGACAGCCAATGGGCGTCCCTGCTGCACATGACTCAGAAATCAGTTGGCGGATGGAGACCCTATGGGGACTACCGCCGCCTTGATAAGGTCAGAACAGCCGACCGGTACCCGATCCCCCACATCCAGGACTTCACGGCAAATCTCGACGGTGCCAAGATCTTTTCAAAGATCGACTTGGTACGCGGCTACCACCAGATACCGGTTCACCCAGACGACATCCCGAAGACAGCCATCATCACCCCGTTTGGGCTGGTTGAGTTCCTACGCATGTCCTTCGGCCTTAAGAATGCCAATCAAGCGTTCCAGCGCCTTATGGACAGGGTGGGTCGCGGTCTTGGCTTCGTGTTCATCTACCTCGACGACATTCTCATCGCCAGCCGCTCTCGACAGGAACACCACGAATACCTCCGGCAGCTCTTCCAGAGGTTTAACGACCATGGCCTTACTATCAATCTTGGTAAGTGCCAGTTTGGTCTCTTTTCCATAACTTTCTTCGGCCATCACATCAATCAGCACGGAGCCGTGCCACTCCCATCCAAGGGCGAAGCAATTCGGAAGTTTTCCAAGCCTACTACATTGAAATGACTCCAGTAATTCGTCGGTATGATAACCTTCTACCACCGCTTTGTTCCCGCAGCCGCCAGGGTCATGCAACCTCTGTTCAAGGTCCTAGCTAACAAGCCTAAAGACCTCATTCGGGACGTGGCAGCTATAACCGTGTTCGAAAACGCCAAGGAGGCGCTGGCTAAGGCAACGATGCTGGTACACCCACGAGGTACCGCACCAACTGCTCTCACGGTCGATGCATCCGACACAGCTGTAGGAGGAGTTCTGGAGCAACTTATTGATGGTAACTGGCGGCCGCTGGCCTTTTTCAGTCGACACCTGAGAATCCCGGAGCGCAAGTACAGCGCGTTCGACCGGGAACTCCTCGCCCTCTACCTGGCTATCCGGCACTTCCGCTACTTCCTCGAAGGCAGAGATTTCATCGCTTTCACCGACCACAAGCCACTCATTTTTGCCTTTGCCAAAGTGTCCGAGCCTTGGTCAGCTAGACAGAAACGCCATCTGGCTTACATCTGGGAATACACTACTTGCGTGCAGCATGTGTCAGGAAAGAGCAATAAAGTCGCACAAGCGCTTTCGTGTACTTCCATCAATACAATCCACGCTTTGGCGCCAGGTCTTGACTACACAGAACTGGGGGCGGCCCAGAAAGAAGATGAACAAATGCCTGCCTATCGCACCGCCATCTCGGGCTTGGTATTGGAGAATCCGCGATTCGGAGCAGCAAACACCACACTCCCCTGCGACGTCTCTACGGGAAAGCCAAGACCCATTATCCCTGCTGCCTGGCGCCGCCGGTTTTTCAACATAATGCACGGCCTTCAATCCGGGCAATAAAAGCGCTGATGGCAACAAAGTTCGCGGAGCACGGGCTGCGTAAGCAAGTCGGTGACTAGGCAAGGGGTGCATCCCTTGGCAAACCTCCAAGATCCAGCGACTCACCAAAGCACCGCCACAGAGCTTCGCACCGCCAGACCGACGCTTCGATTAAATCCACGTGGACATAGTGGGCCCTATTCCGCAAACCAGAGGAGTTAATCACCTTTTCACCATCGTGGACCGACTCACAAGGTGACCGGAAGCAATCCGCTCTTGGATGCTTCAACCCCCACCTGTGTGCATGCTCTCATCGCCCACTGGGTCGCCCGCTTTGGTGTGCCAGCTGACATCTCTTCAGACAGAGGTACACAGTTCACCTCTGCACTGTGGTCGGGAATAATCCAGCTACTTGGCGTAATGTTGCACCACACGACTGCCTACCATCCACAAGCAAACGGACTTGTGGAAAGCTTTCACCGGCACACGAAAACAGCTCTCAAGGCACGGCTAATAGGCCCAGACTGGATTAACGAACTGCCATGGGTGTTGTTAGGCATACGCACGGCTCCAAAGGAAGACCTGACAACCTCCTCAGCCGAACTGGTATACGGCGCTCTACAGACAGTTCCGGGTAATTTTATTTCAGCGGCGCGAGGACAATAGGAATCTCCTCCGTCCGTCCTTACACGCCTCCCCGAGAAAGTCGGGGTGCTCTCACCTGTCCCTACGTCCCGACATTGCCTTACAACCGGGTATATCCCACTTGATCTACTCAACAGTCAATATGTTTTTCTCCGCAGAGATTCCCTTCGCACGCCACTCCAAAAGCTTTACGAGGGACCCTTTAGAGTTCTACACAAGTAGCCTAAAGCTTTCGTCATCGATTACGGCGGCCGACGTGAGACTGTCTCGAAGGATCGTCTCAAGCAGGCACACCTGGATGTCGACAAGCCGGTGCGGGGGGCACAACCCCACAGCAGAAGGCATCCGCCATAACGATCGCCCCCGCCCTTACCCCAACCAATTGCAAACCGGATGACAAGATCAGGACGCCTTTCTCAAAAGAATAACCAACTGCAGTACTCCAGTTCTGGGGGAAGGAGTCATGTGGCGGTTCACATCACAAAGGTTCCGAACCGTCGCTCACCAAGCTCGAGCTCTCTCCCCAACGAGGTCTCCGTATACCGCCACGGAGCTAGAGCACACGAGTCAGCCAACGCAAGGAGACCTGCTGAGCCGCGCAGTGGGTTGGGGAAGAATCCGCCTCGCCAGCAGCACGTCCACACTGTGTCCTTGTACAGATTGTCCGGTAGGTAGGTAGTGGGTGAGTGGGTAGCAGCTGGGTCCAGAATTCACGGCTTGATGGACGACTCGGGTTCTAATCCGCCGCTACCACCTGGGATTTTTCAGTCACCGCCGAGTGGCTTAAAACTACCCACATGCTGTTCTGAAGACCACTCATAAACCCGGACTCTAGAGGAAACCGTTAAAGTAAATTAAAAACGAGATCCGAGGGACAGCATGAACAATGAAAAGATGTCGCCACTATAATAAAAAAAGACACTTGCCTGCGCTATGACGGGCTGCAACCGACAACCACCTAGGCCCTTCAGGGAACTTTACCGGCGCTATGGGTTGGCACGCAAAAAAAAAAAAAAAAAAAAAAAATGCACCGCTCCTATACGCATTACTGTCAGACCGGCTACATATCTATATCTATATCTATCTATCTCTCTATCTATCAATCTCTCTCTCTCTCTCTCTCTCTCTCTCTATATATATATATATATATATATATATATATATATATATATATATATATATATATATATATATATATATATATATATATATATATATATAGTGTATAGATGGGCAGGAGGTTTTCTCTAATGCATGTTTCATTAAACGTGATGGCTAATTCAGCATTCACTATTTTCTTGAGGGTGTTCTCTCTTTTCCTCAAAAGAGTCTTATTCTCTTCTGAAAGATTATTTATGACCTCTCCATAAGTGGTCATTTTCCGCTAAATCCAGGATTTCGGCTCCTTGAGCCTTCTTCAGTAGCGTTGTTCCTTCTCAGAGTGGAAGTGAGAATGTGATCTTGGTGCTGCGCTCGCGCCTTTTATCTCCGGGCTTGGCCGGGAGGCAAGTGCGCGCGCATACTTGATCGGCTGTGCTCGCTGCTTGTCGCTGATTGGCTGATGCGTCCAGGTGCTGGCTGGCTGTGGTCTCCGCTTCCTCGGCGCATGCTTGGTAGGGCCCTCAGGTTGTCCGCTTGTATGTTCAAAGTTGGTGACATTTCTTTGATGTATAAAGCCTCCAAGATAGGTAACCTCCGCGTATCCGTGCAGGTATCCAGTATTACCGTATCTTCTTCCAGCATGCTTCTTGTTAACGTTGTGCCGTGTTCTTCTCGCAGGTGGTTTTTCGGAGCTCCTGAAGCTAGGTGAAAGGTTAGGCGTCGGGATAACTTAGTCGTCGTCATGCCGATATAAGATGTGTTGAGGACTGCACAGTTTCCTCTTCTGCAGGAGAACTTATATACGACGTGGGACTTCTGAGTATCCTCCTTCTTCTGGTCAGGGTTGTTGCGTAGTAGGAGCTGTCATGTTTTCTTGTTTTGGTAATAGATGCGTAGACTTATTTTCTTCTCTGGGCTTGTTGGTTTGACGTTTCTGTGAACGATATTCTTTATTATTCAACAAACCCAGGGCACTGCCTGAATGGAAGAAGCGAGTGTCCTCAGAGATACAAAGAATCTACAATCAACGCGTACATCCGTAGAGCACTCACCCACTGGAGTACTTGGAGGAAAGTACATGAATAATTAGAACGGTCAACCCAAGTACTCATCAACAACGGTTTCAGCGAAAGAGACGTTTTACGCCGCACCAAGAAAATAACAGAACAGTGGTGCAGCCCCATCAACACAGCAGAAGAAAGCGAAACGAGCATCATCATTTACTACAGGGCATTCTTTTCGACCGCGCACAAGGAAGAAGAAAGAATAATAAAGTATATCGTTCACAGAAACGAGCACAGCCGATCAAGTATGCGCGCGCACTTGCCTCCCGGCCAAGCCCGGAGATAAAAGGCGCGAGCGCAGCACCAAGATCACATTCTCACTTCCACTCTGAGAAGGAACAACGCTACTGAAGAAGGCTCAAGGAGCCGAAATCCTGGATTTAGCGGAAAATGACCACTTATGGAGAGGTCATAAATAATCTTTCAGAAGAGAATAAGACTCTTTTGAGGAAAAGAGAGAACACCCTCAAGAAAATAGTGAATGCTGAATTAGCCATCACGTTTAATGAAACATGCATTAGAGAAAACCTCCTGCCCATCTATACACTATATATATATATATATATATATATATATATATATATATATATATATATATATATATATATATATATATATATATATATATATACACACACACACACACCTGCCGACCTGCCTTGGATGACCTCCAGGAGTAAGGCCTTAATGCAGCCAAGGAACCGCGCCTTCCGTCCGGACCGAGCAAGATACAAGGCCCTTCTCAACTCAGTCATCAGGAATATCGCAGTGGGGAAGAAGGAGTACTACCCCCAAGAACTACAACACCTGGAGGGCAATAACACCAGCAAGTTGTTCTCCAAGATACGCCATTTGTGTGGTCTGGGCAACCCGTCGTCGGCTTTCCCCTGTCTCCCCTCCTCCTCCTCCCCCCTTGAGATAGCTGAACTGATTAACTCTCACTTTTCCTCCATCTGTCAAAGTCGTCCCCCCCTAGACCTTGCCTCCCTCCCCGCCTACCTACCCTCCCCGTCTAATCCTCCCTCTGTGGAGGAGTTTCAAGTTGCCGAAAAGCTCAGATCTCTCAAACTCAAAAGGTCTACCACACCTCTAGATTTACCCATAAAGCTTTATCAGGAGTTTTCCTATGAACTTGCTACCCCCCTTGCCTCCACCATAAATGCCTCCCTCACTCAGAGTAAATGCCCCACAGATTGGAAAACCTCATTCGTCACTCCCATTCCCAAAGTCACCAACCCCACCTCACTTAATGAACTAAGACCCATTGCCATCACTCCAATCCCGAGCCTGCTTTGTGAAGACTTTCTATTTAGCTGGGCATATGATACTATTCATTACAAAATTGATCAGAGGCAGTTCGGCAACGTTAGAGCCTCCTCCACAACACATTGCCTCATTAGTTTCCTTGATTTCATTCTAAAAAACCTGGAAACCAGAAAAACTTCCTCTGCCCTCGCCTTTATTGACTTTCGGAAAGCCTTCGACCTGGTTGACCACACCACTGTCATCACCAAGGCCATAAACATCGGCCTGCCCTCCCATCTGACATCCTGGCTGGCGGACTTCCTGACGCACCGGCACCAAGCTGTGCGTCATCAGGGCTGCACCTCCACCCTCCAGCCCCTCTCTGCTGGGGTGCCACAAGGGACGCGCATGGGTCCTCTTTGCTTCCTTATTCTGATCAACAATGCACTGTTAGACGCCCCTCATCGCTGGAAGTACGTGGATGATTCTACAGTGGGCATCTCCATCAACAACACAGCCCCTGACTACACGCCCCTACAACACATCCTGGACCGACTACAGAGCTGGACACAAGACAACCACGTCACCATCAACACCAACAAGACGGTGGTGATGCATTTTCACACCTCCACCACTGCCATACCATCGCCAGCCCTGGAGGTTGGCCCTCACCAACTGCAGGTGGTTGAATCCACCAAACTACTTGGAGTCACCCTGGACAGCAAGCTGAGCTGGGGCAGGCACGTCACCACCATCATCAGGGCGGCTTCCTACAAACTTTTCATGCTGAGGCGCATGAAGGCACTGGGAGCCCCCCAAAGGTCGCTCAAGGACCTGTACACCACCTTCATCCTTCCCAGACTCCTCTATGCCTCTCCTGCTTGGGCTTCCTCCATCAATAAGACCCAGCAAC
This sequence comes from Eriocheir sinensis, assembly GCF_024679095.1. NCBI lineage: Eukaryota > Metazoa > Arthropoda > Malacostraca > Decapoda > Varunidae > Eriocheir > Eriocheir sinensis. Next base: position 39,743 of record NW_026110339.1, on the reverse strand, counting down.
GCCAATTAGAGAGAGTGCAAAGGCGTGCATGCAGACAGATTCTGGGCAATTCTTACACTAACTACGAGCATGCACTCACCCAGCTGAATATGCCCACCCTACAGGACCGATACCAGACAAACTTGACCAAATTCGACAAGTCCCTCCACCACAACCCCCGTCATAGAGATCTACTTCCACCCGCCCACCCTCCCCCCACTAGACCCACAAGACACCACAATATTCTCGTCCCGGTCAAAACTCGCACGGACAGGTATCGGCTTAGTGCGATACCGACGCTTGTGAGGGTCATTAACACCTCCATGATCACATGACCCCTCCACTCATCCACACACTCTCACACACACACACACACACACACACACACACACACACACATCACACTTCCACACTTCGAAAATTACTCACCACATTACTCATTGTATGGTATTTTTGTGTATTTTCAGCCTTATGGCTGCCTACAAATGAATAAACCAATTATTATTATTATTTATTATTATTATTACACACACACACACACACACACACACACATATATATATATATATATATATATATATATATATATATATATATATATATATATATATATATATATATATATATATATATATATATATATATATATATATATATATATATATATATATATATATATATCAGTGGTGGGTACCGATCACTTTTTTGCTGTTCCGATCCCGATCATCCAATCAGTTTGGGCAACTGATCCGATTCCGATTATCCGATCATTTTTTAAGTATTGCTGTTCCGATCACCATTCCGATCGTCCGATCATTAAAACTGATGATAATTACAATTATTTTTTTAAATGATAATTACAAGAAGCACCTATTTTAGGCGTTCTTTAAGTAATAATTTCAAATAAGTAATAGCTTAATTATTTGCTTATAAATATCTTTATTTTTCCTCTTTCTTTTGGTATACAGGACATGGTAAAGACAATAATGTTATCTTAACTTCTTATTTGAGGCACTTATTTAAGTCTACTATTTTTATTCCATTTCTGAAAGTATGAAAAAGGAATCATGTTCGCTATTTAAATTTTTGTTTGTTGATTTAGATTTTTGACAAACATTTTTTATTTTTTTAATATTTTATCATCGATATCTAGGAAATATTTTTTTACTATTCAATAAAAACGAGCGATAGTGATCATTAATTATCTCCTATCCTTCCTGATTAAATAGCTTTCTGAATAAAATATATTGGTCCATAAATAAATTAGTTACAAGAAGAACATAAGCAATAAGGTTTTGATTTTAAGTGAGCCGGTGTTGTGTCATCTGCCATCCACGTATCCTAAGACATCCCATCCTGATCTGCGCATGCGCGGAACCCGATGTTTACAAACACAGTGTTGATATCGTAGTTTGTCCAGGCAAGATGGCGGCAAGACAGCATGGCAGCTTTTATGGGAAAATGGCCAAATTCAAGAATGACATGGACCCCATAATTCAGATAGCCTACCATTAAATGGAGAGAATCCAAGAAACATGACCATCAATCAGAAGAGAGTGTTGGTTCTGTCATTTATCATATATACTGACATACAAGGTTTCAGGTTATCTCATTTATCACATTTACCGACATACAAGGGGTGCAGGTTATCTCATTTATCACATTTACTTACATACAAGGTTTCAGGTTACCTCATTTATCACATTTACCGACATACAAGGGGTTTAGGTTATCTCATTTTTCACATTTACTGACATACAAGGGTAGGCGGTGGCTGAGTGATTAGCGTGCGGGGCCAGCATTCATCACGACATGGACAATGTCGATTTGAAACCCCACGCTACCACCTGGATTTTTTTAGTCACCGCCGAGTGGCTTTGTTGGTGTATGTGTGCTTTCAGCGCCTCATTTTCTGTCTCACTGGAGGAGAGCACGCGACCGCTTGAGCAGTGGCTGCTACAGCTTAAGACTACCCACAGGCTGTCCAGAAGACCACCTATCATCCCGCTTTCTAGAAGAAACCGCACAAGCGAATCAAAAATGAGTTCCAGGGGGCAGGATGAGCCAAGCATAACTAGCGCCACTATAAAAACCACCAGGCTCCTGAAGAAAGCCTACTGGCGCTATAGGCTGAGATGTAAACAAAACAAAAAGTTACCTCATTTATCACATTTACCGACATACAAGGGATGTAGGGTACCTCATTTATCACATTTACCGACATACTAGGGGTGTAGGGTACCTCATTTATCACATTTACCGACATACTAGGGGTGTAGGGTACCTCATTTATCACATTTACCGACATACTAGGGGTGTAGGGTACCTCATTTATCACATTTACCGACATACTAGGGGTGTAGGGTACCTCATTTATCACATTTACCGACATACTAGGGGTGTAGGGTATCTCATTATTAATGAGATACACTCACTTCCTCACTTCAACCAAGCCAGCCTTATTGAAAATAGATCAGACGACTCCTTTGCATCACAACACTGAAAATGCCGAAAGTTAGTTCATCCATAGGCAAGAAGCTGAATGATTTTGTTCGGGAGTTTGGAAGTGATGTTTTTTTCCACGGATGGATCAGTGCTATTTTGCAAAGTCTGTGAAAAATCAGTGAATTTCGAAAAGAAGTACTTCATTGCACAACATGTTCAGACTGCTAAACATCAAAATGCTGCAAATAAGACGAAACCAGGAGACCAGCAAACGAGCCTGTTGAGTACATTTTCTGCATCCACCAGCCGCAAGTCTACCTTCTCCTTAGAGCTGTGTAAAGCTTTTGTTGATGCCGGTATTCCATTGTGGAAGCTAGAGAACAAGTCTCTAAAGCTATTCTTGGAAAAATATACCAAACAAGCCATCCCAAGTGAGTCTACTTTAAGAAAGAATTATGTGGACACACTTTATGACTTGACAGTGCAGAGAATTAGGGAAGAAGTGAAGGATAAGAAAATATGGATTTCAATAGATGAAACGACAGATGTCATGGGTAGATATGCTGCAAACGTAGTTATTGGCACCCTGGAAGTTGATCAGATGTCGAAAATTTACCTGCTTTCCTCAGAAGAACTAGAGAAGACCAACAGTTCAACAATAGCTCAGCTTTTTACAACAGCCCTGACATTGCTTTGGCCAGAAGGCATCCATCACAAGAATGTTCTACTCTTCCTGACAGATGCAGCACCTTGCATGAAGAAATCAGCAAGGGCACTTCGAGTTCTTTTCCCAGAAATGATACACCTAACTTGCTTAGCCCATGGACTTCACCGAGTTGCAGAGCATGTGCGTGGATTGTTCTCTAGTGTTGATAAATTCGTTTCTAATGGCAAGAAGATTTTCCTTAAGGCTCCATCAAGGTGTGTTACATTCAAGGAAATTGCAACTGAACTTGCATTGCCACCACAGCCAATATTAACCAGATGGGGGACGTGGATTTCGGCAGTACTGTACTAAACTTCCAATTTGGACAAGTTTGAAGAGATCATAGAGAAATTAGATGAGAGTGATTCGTCTGCTGTCCGTATTGTGAAGGAACTGCTGCAGGATAAAGTGCTACGCAATGATCTTGCATTCATTGCATCAAACTATGCAAAGCTACCAGAGGCCATCAATGCACTGGAGAAAAGAAACATGGCCATGGTTGATGCTTTGAAATGTTTTGAGTCTATCATCGAGGATTTAAGTACAGTTTCGGGTAAGAAAGGAAAATCTGTCCGTGAAAAATGTGAACAAGTCGTTGCTGCCAACAAAGATCTGGAGACTATGAAGAATATCAGAAGAGTTCTAGAAGGAGAGAATGATGCAGATGTTGGAGAAATGGATCCGTATACTGTGGCATGCTTTAAATATGCCCCTGTTACGTCAGTGGATGTGGAAAGATCCTTTTCGCTCTTCAAGCATCTTCTGAGTGATAGAAGGCAAGGATTCAAATTTGAATCCATCAAGAAAATGCTTGTTATTTCATATAACCAGACAGATTAACTTGCATATCATACTGTATATATTTGTATTCATACATGTGATAAAGTTCTTGTTTCAATGTTATTACTTCCTTGGGAATAAATGCCCTTTTTGTGCCTATTTCGACTTATTATTTTGCCTTTTTGCCTGCCTATTTTGGAGTTTTTAGTGCCTAAAGATCCGGGCTTTACTCATTAATCACATTTACCGATATACAAGGGGTGTAGGTTATCTCATTTATCACATTTACCGACATATAAGGGGTTCAGGTTATCTCATTTCTCACATTTACCGACATACAAGAGGTTCAGGTTATCTCATTTATCACATTTACCGACATACAAGGGGGGGTAGGTTATCTCATTTCTCACATTTACCGACATACAAGGGGTTCAGGTTATCTCATTTATCATATTTACCGACATACAAGGGGTGTAGGTTATCTCATTTATCACATATATCGACATGGAAGGGGTCCAGGTTATCTCATTTATCACATATACCAAAATACAAGGGGTGCAGGTTATCTCATTTATCACATTTACCGACATACAAAAGGAGCATGTTTTCTCATTTATCACATTTACCGACATACAAGGGGAGCACGTTATCTCATATATTTATCACATTTACCGACATACCTCATCTACCTCATTTACTAACATACAAAGGGTGTAGGAAGAAACTTTCATATTTCAAGTAATTTTCAAATTCAAAACACATCAACATTTACTTTTAAAAAGATAAAAAAAAAAAAAAAAACTCAGGTGGGACATATCGCGATAGTCAGTCGACAAAGACACGGTACCGTGTCGCAATACATCCACCCTTTGTTTGTAAACAAATCCCGCACATGCGCAGATTGGATGGGATGTCTTAGGATACGTGGATGGCATATGACCCCACACCGGGTAGGACACGTAGCAATGGGTTTAAGTTGGATAAGTTCAGGTTCAACAAAGACATAGGCAAGAATTGGTTTACCAACAGTGGTGGATGAGTGGAACAGACGTAGAAGTCATGTTGCGAGCGCCAACACGATAGATACATTCAAGAAGAGGTTAGATAAGTTCTTGGATGGAAGGGGTATGGGGCGTTAGTTTGGTGCCGTGGTCTAGGCGGCATGTTGCGCTGTCTCGCGAGACCTCCTTCCTCCTCCTCCTCTTGTTGCGGGGGGAGCCCGACGGGTGGGTTGGGGGGTCGAGGGAAGGCAAAGCCCCCCCCCCGGGAAAGAAGGTGAGGGGGGTGAGTCGAGGCTGGGCGAAGCCCCCCCCTTTTAGCTTAGGTCTTGTTGGTTTCCCGAAAAGGAATTGACGCTGCCGCCATTAAAGGGTGGTAACACTGCAGCAGAAAATGCATAACTGACAACTTTTGCAGGCCACTCAGTTACTGGAGTGAGCGGAAGCCCACTACTGCAGCTCACACCACACTGTCATGGCGTCGTGTAACAATTAAGTCCCGCCAAGCAAATAAAGCGACTTTGCGCCTGCGCGTCTCGTTCACGATGCCTTACCAGGATTAAATAAATTAACGATCAATAATTATCGCTTATTGAAGTAACTCTTTAGCAACGTGTATAAAAAAAAAATTGTAAGAAGTCCGCAGTCACTTGTTGCCATGACAACGTTGACCACTTTCTTTTCTGTGATCGGAGGTTAGTTTCTATATCTATCTATCTATCTATCTATCTATTTATCTGTCTATCTATCTATCTATCTATTTCTCTCTCTCTCTCTCTATATATATATCTATATATATCTATATATATATATATTATATATATATATATATATATATATATATATATATATATATATATATATATATATATATATATATAAATAAATAAATAAATATATATATATATATATATATATATATATATATATATATATATATATATATATATATATATATATATATATATATATATATATATATATATATATATATATATATATATATATATATATATATATATATATATATATATATATATATATATATATCAGAGCTAGGCACTTCCGATCATCAGTCCGATCGTCCGATCTTCCGATCTGATCGGAACAGCAATTGGCGATCGGAATGCAAAGATTGGATCATCTTTGTAAACGGTAATCGGACTGTGGAGATCGGAACTTCACAAACTAACTTCCGGTCACCGATCACAGAAAAGAAAGTGGTCAACGTTGTCATGGCAACAAGTGTGCGGATTTCTTACAATTATTTTTATACACGTTGCTAAATAGTTACTTCAAATAAGCGTCCCTATTTATAAAATCAAGCGATAATTATTGATCGTTAATCTATTTAATCCTGGTAAGGTATCGTGAACGAGACGCGCAGGCGCAAAGTCGCTTCATTTGCTTGGCGGGACTTGTTACACGACGCCATGACTGTGTGGTGTGGGCTGCAGCAGGATCAAAGGACACAGGGTCAACCAGCGCGCAGAAAATTACGTCAGCAGGTGAAGCGAGGAGAGATGAAATAGAAAACGAAGTATTCACGTCGAACGGTAACGCAAATAAAATCGAAAGTATTTACGTCGAGCGGTAACGTAAATAGAATCTAAACAGGCTTTCATTGTCTTTGTCTTTGATTGACAAATATCGTATCTTCTATAGGTTTCTGTAGTGAATTTAACACACAAAGAAATTACGTACACACATCTTTAGGTAATGTTTATTGCTTATACTCACTACAATTCATTTGATTGTCTATATATGCATATTCTAGACACAGTATAAAAATATAAAACATGCTAAATACCTTTTTGGCCGCAATGGGAGAGCCTAAACATTAAATCTAAGAATAATGACTGCCCGTCCCTTTGTTATGGCTCACAGTAGTAAGCGTGGGATTGCCTTTGTAACAGCTCACAACTTGCTGTGTAATAATAATAAGTAAAATGAAAACTATAAGCTTACATTCAAATTCTCTCTAACGAGCATGATGCTACGCGATCCTCTTGCAATAGGATTCAATAGTTTATCCTGTATACATAAATAAAATAAGACATTATAGAAAATAGATTCCTTTAAATGTACACTTGCCTATATCTACTTACATTCCTTAAAAAATAATACATACATAAGACAATAAGGAATCTGCAAGAGGCCAGTTGACCTACACGCGGTAGTTCCTGTAAAACTATAAACTCTAAAATCTATCTCCATCCATAAATATACTGAGTGCCCCGACTCTTCGTATATTTTCCGCATGTGGCCCTCTGTGAAAAAAAGTTTGGACACCCCTGACCTAGACAGAATATGGTGCTTTCTCTAGAGGGTTAAATAGCCTACTTACAGACTTGCAGCCAGATACTTAACAACTGCAAGGCATTGTGATTTGACAAGAACAAGCAAACCGTACACCACCGCTTCCGGCTGGCTACTGAGGCGTAAACCATAGCTGAACCCACCAACCTTCCACCTGATGAAGTCATGCGCCAGTTGATTCAAAATTTGACGCGCTCTCCGGTAGACCCGGTGTCCTTTGATCCTGGGCTGCAGTAGTGGGCTTCCGCTCACTCCAGTAACCTAGTGGCCTGCCCCAGTTGTCAGTTATGCATTTTCTGCTGCCGTGTTACCACCCTCTAATGGCGGCAGCGTCAGTTCATTTTCGGGAAACAAACAAGACCTAAGCTAAAAGGGGAGGGCTTCGCCCCGCCTCGACCCCCCCACCTTCTTAACCGGGGGGAGGGCTTTGTCTTCTCTCGACCCCACCCACCCACCCGTCGGGCTCCCCCCGTAACAAGAGGACGAGGAGGAAGGAGGTCTCGTGAGACAGCGCAACATGCCGCCTAGACCACGGCACCAAACTAACGCCCCAAATCCCTCTCATCCAAGAACTTACCTAACCTCTTTTTGAATGTATCTATCATGTTGGCGCTCACCACATGACTTCTACATCTGTTCCACTCATCCACCACTGTTGGTAAACCAATTCTTGTCTATGTCTTTCTTGAACCTGAAGTTATCCAACTTAAACCCATTGCTAAATGTCCTACCCGGTGTGGTGTCATCTGCCATCCACGTATCCTAAGGCATTCCATCCAACCTGCGCATGCGCGGGATTTGTTTACAAACAAAGGGTGGATGAATTGCGACACGGTACCGTTTCTTTATCGACTGCCTATCATGATATGTCCCACCTGAGTTTTTTTTTTTTTTTTTTTGAAAGTAAATGTTGACGTATGTTTTGAATTTGAAAATTGCTTGAAATATGAAAGTTTCTTCTGCACCCTTTGTATGTTAGTAAATGAGGTAAATGAGGTATGTCGGTAAATGGGATAAATGAGATAACCTGCTCCCCTTGTATGTCGGTAAATGTGATAAATGAGATAATCTACACCACTTATATGTTGGTATATGTGATAAATGAGATAACCTACACCCCTTGTATGTCGGTAAATGTAATAAATGAGATAACCTGCACCCCTTCTATATGTCGGTATATGTGATAAATGAGATAACCTGCACCCCTTGTATGTCGGTAAATGTGATAAATGAGATAACCTGCACCACTTCTATATGTCGGTATATGTGATAAATGAGATAACCTACACCCCTTGTATGTCGGTAAATGTGATAAATGAGATAACCTACACCCCTTGTATGTCGGTAAATGTGATAAATGAGATAACCTGCACACCTTGTATGTCGGTAAATGTGAGAAATGAGATAACCTACACCCCTTGTACGTCGGTAAATGTGATAAATGAGATAACCTGAACCCCTTGTATGTCGGTAAATGTGATAAATGAGATAACCTGCACACCTTGTATGTCGGTAAATGTGAGAAATGAGATAACCTGCACCCCTTGTACGTCGGTAAATGTGATAAATGAGATAACCTGAACCCCTTGTATGTCGGTAAATGTGATTAATGAGATGCCCTTCACCCCTTGACTATCGGTAAATATGATAAATGAGGTACCCTACACCCCTTGTATGTCGGTAAATGTGATAAATGAGGTACCCTACACCCCTTGTATGTCGGTAAATGTGATAAATGAGGTACCCTACACCCTTGTATGTCGGTAAATGTGATAAATGTGGTAACTTTTTTTTTGTTTACATCTCAGCCTATAGCGCCGGAAGGCTTTCTTCAGGGGCCTGGTGGTCGGCCCAGGCCCGTCATGGCGCAGGCAATTTTTATAGTGGCGCTAGTTATGCTTGGCTCATGCTGCCCCCTGGAACTCATTTTTGATTCGCTTGTACGGTTTCTTCTAGAATCCGGGATGATAGGTGGTCTTCTGGACAGCCTGTGGATAGTCTTAATCCTCTAGGCGGTGACTAAAAAATCCCAGGTGGTAGCGTGGGGATTCGAATCGACATTGTCCATGGCGTGATGAATGCTGGCCCCGCACGCTAATCAATCAGCCACCGCCTACCCTTGTATGTCAGTAAATGTGAGAAATGAGATAACCTAAACCCCTTGTATGTTGGTAAATGTGATAAATGAGGTAACCTGGAACCTTGTATGTCAGTAAATGTGATAAATGAGATAACCTACACCCCTTGTATGTCAGTAAATGTGATAAATGAGATAACCTACACCCCTTGTATGTCAGTAAATGTGAGAAATGAGATAACCTACACCCCTTGTATGTCAGTAAATGTGAGAAATGAGGTAACCTAAACCCCTTGTATGTTGGTAAATGTGACCTACCACACACCACTTGTATGTCAGTAAAATGAAATAATATAGACCCTACACCTGTTGTATGTCAGTAAATGTGAGAAATGAGGTAACCTAAACCCCTTGTATGTTGGTAAATGTGATAAATGAGGTAACCTGAAACCTTGTATGTCAGTAAATGTTATAAATGAGATAACCTACACCCCTTGTATGTCGGTAAATGTGATAAATGAGATAAACTACACCCCTTATATGTCAGTATATGTGATAAATGAGATAACCTACACGCTCTTCTGATTGACGGTCATGTTTCTCGGATTCTCTCCATTTAATGGTAGGCTATCTGAATTATGGGGTCCATGTCATTCATGAATTTTGCCATTTTCCCATAAAAGCTGCCATGCTGTCTTGCCGCCATCTTGCCTGGACAAACTACGATATCAACACTGTGTTGGTAAACATCGGGTTCCGCGCATGCGCAGATCAGGATGGGATGTCTTAGGATACGTGGATGGCAGATGACACAACACCGACTCACTTAAAATCAAAACCTTATTGCTTATGTTCTTCTTGTAACTTTTTTTTTTTTTGGAAGAAGCAGAGACAGAAGGCAAAAACAAAAAATTAAAAAAAAAAAAAAAACTGCCCTCGCTGCTCCTAAAAAGAATCCAAAGATAAGTCAGTTTCCGAAAGAGGTCAGTTTCTGGAGGAGAGGTGTCCCCCTCCCCCTCTAAGAAGGAGGAAAAGTCGCAGAGGAAGGACAGATGTTGGAAGATTGTTCAGAGTTTTGAGGGATGAAAGAAGAAGATGTTAACTCTTGTATAAGGGGTGGGGACAGTATGGACATGAGGCATGAGTAGAAAGTCGAGTGCAGCGGGGCCGCGGGAGGGGGGGAGGCATGCAGTTAGCAAGTTCAGAAGAGCAGTCAGCGTGGAAATATCGATAGAAGATAGAAAGAGAGGCAACAACTAATTTATTTATGGACCAATATCTTTTATTCAGAAAGCTATTTCATCAGGAAGGATAGGAGATAATTAATGATCACTATCGCTCGTTTTTATAGAATAGTAAAAAATATTTCCTAGATATCGATGATAAAATATTAAAAAGTTGAAAAATGTTTGTCAAAATTCTAAATCAAATTCAAACAAAAGTTAAAATAGCGAACATAATTCTTTTTCATACTTGCAGAAATTGAATAAAAAGAGTAGACTTAAATAAGTGCGTAAAATAAGAAATTAAGATAACATTTTTTTCTTTACCATGTCCTATATACCAAAAGAAAGAGGAAAAATAAAGATATTTATAAGCAAATAATTAAGCTATTACTTATTTGAAATTATTACTTACAGAACGCCTAAAATAGGTGCTTCTTGTAATTATTATTTAAAAAAATAATAGTAATTATTATAAGTTTTAACGATCGGATGATCGGAATAGTGATCGGAACAGCAGTACTTAAAAAATGATCGGATGATCGGAATCGGATCAGCTGCCCAAACTGATCGGGTGATCGGGGATCGGAACAGCAAAAAAGTGATCGGTGCCCACCACTGATATATATATATATATATATATATATATATATATATATATATATATATATATATATATATATATATATATCATCAACACCAGACAATAGTTCAACATGCTCTCTAAAGACAGCTACTCTCTCTTTTCACACCACACTACATTCACACAACATACACACCGTCTTCCAAAATTTAACAAATTCAAAATGGCGAAAATTAGCATTGCCTCGGAGTTCCCGCCTGAGGGGCGACTATAAATTCCTCCAGGGAGGACTCCCCTTTTGGCTGCCGACTTGAGAGATGTCTTGATAACTCCTCAGACCTCTTTCTTATCAATTTCTGCAACATTCGCGGTCTTCGTTCCAATTTCTATTCTGCTGAGCACCATCTCGCCTCTCTAAACATCACCTTCTCCTCGTCACCGAAATACAGGTCTCGGCGGCTACTGACAGCAATCTCTACTATGCTCCCTCCTACTATCTCTATCCTAAATTTAAATTCAAAGCTGTATGTTGCGCTTACGTACGCAACGATATCACTTGCTCTCGTGCCCACGACCTTGGCTCCTCTTAATTTTCCAGTATCTGGCTAAAACTTCATTGTCATTCTATTACTAAATACATCTGTGCTGTTTATCTCTCACCTAACTCAACTAACTATGTAAAATTCTTTGACTACTTTAACTCTAAAGTGGAGCACATCTTGTGCCACTTTCCCTTCCCTGAAATCCTAGGCGATTTCATTGTTCACCACCAGCTTTGGCTTTCATCGTCTTTCACTGACCAGCCTGGTGATGCCTACAACTTTGCTCTCCTCAGTGATCTAGAGCAGTTGGTTCAGCACCATGCACGTATTCCCGACAGTCTTGGAAACAGACCCAACATACTAGACCTCTTCCCTACCTATAACCCTCCTACTTACTCTGTCAACTGTTTTCTCCGCTGGTTTCCTCCGATCACAACCTTATTTTCGTATCTTGTCCTATCGCACCTGTACACCATCTGCACCCACCGAAGAGGCGATGCTTCTTGCATTTAGCCTCAGTTCGGTGGGACGACCTGAGGATGTACTTTCCGATTTCCCGTGGAATGATTACTGCTTCCAGGAGAGAAGCCCCTCTGTGTGTGGCCAGCGCATCACAGAGGTGATTGTCTCTGGAATGGAGGCACACATTTCACTTACTTACTCTACTCCTCATGTTCTCGTGCTATCAAAGATAGAGAGGCAGCTCAAAAGAGGTACCAGAGCTTTCATACTCTTGCTAACTATGATCTTTATATATCTTCAAGGAATCGTGCTAAATATATTCTTCGACTTACCAAAAGCTTTTTCGTACATAAGAAATGTGAAAACGTTGTTTTCGTTATTCTTCCAAAGGCTTCCGGACCCTAGACAAAAAACATCTCCAATTTCACTTCTTCAACTTTCCCTCCTATTCTTAACCCTGACGGCAGCACCGCCGTCTCATCTATCTGTAAGACTGAACTCTTCTCTCAAATTTTCTGTTAAAACTCCACTCTGGACGATTATGGGCATATTCCTCTTACTCATCCCCCCTATGACTCCTTTATGCCTGTTATTAAGACTCTTAAGAATGCTGTTTTCTATGCTCTCTTAGGACTCAACTCTCAGAATTCTTATGGACCTGATGGAGTGCCTTCTATTGTCCTTAAAAACTGTGCTTTTGTGCTGACACCCTGGCTGGTCAAACTCTTTCGTTTGTGCCTATCAACATCTACCTTTCCTTCCTGCTGGAATATATACGCCTTCATACAGCCAATGCCTAAGAAGGGTGACAGTTCCAATTCCTCAAACTATCACCCTATAGCCTTACTATCCTCTCTATCTTAAGCTTTTGAATCAATCCTTAACCGGAAGATTCAAAAGCACCTTTTCACTTCTGATCTTTTATCTGATCGAAAGTATGGGTTCCGCAAGGGGCGTTCTACTGGCGATCTTCTTACTCTTTTAACTGACTCTTGGTCATCCTCTCTTAGCCATTTTGGTGAAACTTTCTCAGTTGCATGCTCGAGAAATTTTAGGGTTGCCACCCGTTCCTTTAAATATGGATCTATTCCGTATTGGAGAGTGAGATGTTGCATTCCACATTTTTCTGACCTTAGGGTGGCATCCCTAGTTGTGTCATTCAACACGAGAGAGATCGTGGCAAAATGAGTGCGTGCGTGCTGTGCGGCTCCCAGGTTTCTGCCAGCGAAACGTAACCATGCCCAGAAGTTGTTATTGTGCTTGTGATTTCAAAATAAAAATAAAAATTTCTTGATGGCGGCAATGTTAGCCAATATTTCTGAGCCGACAGTCGTCACGAGCGTCCTTCATTAGGCGGAAGACTATCGTCACGACAGTCCCTCATCATTCTTAAGTAGTCGGCACAGACGACTGTGCCGACAGGAAACGGTAAAATTTGAAAAATGGCCCCGACAGTCGTCACGACTGTCTCAAAACAAGCCAAGACTAGACTGTTGACGACAGTCTTGACGACTGCCCTCGACCTCCCTCAGACCTCAACCGGAAGTGACGGTTGGTCCAGACTCTTGTCGACTCTTGTCGTGAAAGTTTAGCATGGAATAATTTTTTGCGCTAACCCTCACGACTCCAGACTTCCGTCACGACGTCGGCGCAGCATTAGGCTATAGTCTCAAGACCTTTCAAGACATGCCCGACTCTTTCACATCAACACCCAAGACCTCGTGTACCCTAGAGTCGTGGGTTGTGGCCCAGAGTCGTCACAGTGTGAACGGGGCTTAAGATTGTACTTCTTGTCTCAGTGCATGACTCTGAGACATGGACATTGAAGAGTGACTTGGATAGTAATGTCGATGCTTTTCGTTGCATCAATGGGTATCGCTGGAATGAGTTAATGTTGATGAGACTGATTGGAACCCTGTTACCAGCTTAAGTAGTCAGTGAACGCCAATTCCGGGTGTATGGGCACGTGGCAGGCGTCTCGCATGTCAATCCTGCTCATGGGATTTTTTTCTGTACGAGACAACCCGAGTGGAGGCGACCAAAGGGACGCCCACGTAAGTCATGGTTAGGGCAAATCGATCTATCCAGGGGGGTGAACTTAAGTTGTAGAGTGCGGCTGCGTGATAGTATGCTCAGGGGAACCATCAGGACGGGAGGCAGTAAGTTGGTGAAGCGACGCACCCCCGGACGTATGCTCCCCGTTTGTTAGTTTTAAATATCCCCCCCAATCCTTAATATCCCTATTATTTTCTTTTTTTAAGAAGACTACTGTACTATTTTCCTCAGACCAAGGAACAATTCTTTAGGGTTGAGGCATGCGCTACCCAGGGTTTGTTGTTGTTTATAGCGTTTCTGTTATTTAGACATATATTTTTTTCTAATAAGATAAAAGCTAAGAAAACAAATATTTTCATTTCTCATTGAAGGAAAGGAGCGCCATTTTTCACACCTTTCCAAATGCTGTTCCGTCGGTTGGAGGACGCCGGGATCCTAAGTCAGTGGCAGAAGGAGGTGATGGCTCAGCGCGTCAGGGAGAATCGGAAGAAAAAGGGGCAGCAGCGTCTGTCCAACGTTGTAGTGGTGAGTATAGTTTACGGTTACCCAGAACTGAATTTTTCTTCCCTACCAGATCTATATTTTCATTATCATATTATCTTTTTAGTTAATATGCAGGAGTAGGCGCGCTCTGTGAAGCACTCGGGACACATATTTCATATTACTATACTTCAATGTGTTCAGGATAATCTATTGAGCATCAAAAATGTTATAAAAATTATCAAATTGGAATAATAACATACACATTTGGAAGCGCCATCAATCGTACCACCTCGCGTCGCAGCTCGTCATACACTAAGTGGGCAAGTACCAGTACCGGAACTAACGTTACCGGCTAAACGGTACGGTACCGGTACCAGACTGCTCGGTACCGGTACTGATACTGACCAGTCGCTCAAGGTGTCCCTCATTTCTTCCTCACACGAGTAAGGGGTTGAGATTGAGTGCCTGAGTGGATATCTTGGTGATATGGATATTCTCTCTCTCTCTCTCTCTCTCTCTCTCTCTCTCTCTCTCTCTCTCTCTCTCTCTCTCTCTCTCTCTCTCTCTCTCTCTCTCTTTTCCCCTGAATGAAACGAAGATTTATTTTGGCGATAAAAAAAATAGCATATATATCCACGCTAGGTCCTCAGGCTTATCACACCCGCACGGTAACCACTCGGCCACCGCCTCACCTATACCAAAATATGTAAAGCAGGGCAGTTATTAATCTGCCTCATGGAGACGATGTTTACAGCAATATCCTACACTCCAAGTCTTGTAGGTTATGTTTGGATGCTGGAAAGATGATGGAAGAGATCAGCTACTTAGAAAATGGATGGAGGGCCAACTTGTTCCTGAGGTTGTGCTGGATCCTTTGTCTGGCAAGTGCTCCAAAAAGTGTGTCGTACCAAACTGGGTATGTTAGGCCAAAGAACTAAAGCACTGACATGTACAAATTACAAGACTGTGAGAACCGGGTTTTTAGTAGTGAAGATAATGACGACGGTGGTGATACAAATTTTTATGTGGTGGAGGAATACTGAATTTACTGTAACAAGAGAAATTAATGTTAATATAGAAGGCATTCTTGTTAATTAATTAACAGCCTTTACATCGCATATTTTGCAAATTTTGTATAATGCACATCGATTGTTTTATTAATAGATTCCAATGTTAATGGTAAAAATAGTTTAATCACATCTTATAAACTGAATTTTCATCCTTCTATTACCTTTTTTCACACTTTAGTTTGTTCACCAAAAGTTTTATTTATTTATTGTTAGTACACGCTTAATAGAAAAAGTTTAAATATTAATGATAATATGGATCCCATACTGACATTAAATATCTAATGGGGAGTTACCTATACGCCTAACGATTACCTGGAGGTCACAAAATCTGCTGTCATAACCAATCCCCCTGGTTCCAGAATAACTACAATAAAACATTAAAAGAAACAAATTTAGAAGTGCTGGATGATTTTGAATAATATTGAAATATAGGCATCTTAATTAATATATTTTAAAATCATATATATTGGAGGTAATATTCATAGTTTTTGTATGGCAAATTTTGCTAGTGGTTTTATGTAATGGACATCTTACTTCTACAATTGTTTATTTCACAACAAACATTTTAGCTGGTCTTCATTCTCATGTTACTCTATTTAGCAATTCAGTGTATTTTTTTATAATAGTTATTTTAATATTCAGTAACTTCCTTAATATATCACCTATAGATCCCATATTGGTACCAAGAGAAGGCCCCTGAACGCTCCTGAACTGCAGAATGTATATTTATAGTCAGATCACACATGTGTGGCATTATTAATTATCAATATGGAACAATGTTCAACAACTTTGAAATAAAAAAATCTACTTTTTGACAATAAGACTTAACAAACAGTGTGATAGCTTGTTTTAAAGCCCTTTTCCTCTGTTTTACAGCACGGGAAGCAACTCAAAGGTAACAAAAAGAAAGTGTAGGAAAAAAGCCCGCTAATTGTTGCTCCCACAAAGCAAAAAGTAAAGAGTGGCCAAAAGAGAGGTCAATTTCGGATGGAGAGGTGTCTTGAAACACTTCTTGAAAGAAGTCAAGTTATATAGGCAGGAAGAAATACAGACGACGGAAGGCTGTTCCATAGTTTACCAACGAAGGGGATGAAAGAATGAAGATGTTGGTTAACTCTTGCATAAGGGGTTTGGACAGTATAGGAATGAGGTAGAGTAGAAAGTCGAGTCAAGCGGGGGTGCGGGAGGAGGGGGAGGCATTTTTTTATTTTTACAGCTAAGGAGACAGTTCAAGGGCATAAAGAAAAAAAAAAAGCCCGCTACTTGCTTCTCCTGAATAAAAGGAGTGGCCAAAAAGAGAGGTCAATTTCGAGAGGAGAGGTGTCCTGATACCCTCCTCTTGAAGGAGTTCAATTCGTAGGCAGAAGGAAATACAGATGAAGGAAGATTGTTCCAGAGTTTACCAGCGTAAGGGATGAAAGAGTGAAGATGCTGGTTAACTCTTGCATAAGGGGTTTGGACAGTATAGGGATGAGCATGAGTAGAAAGTCGTGTGCAGCGTGGCCGCGGGAGGGGGGGAGGCATGCAGTTAGCAAGTTCAGAAGAGCAGTCAGCATGGAAATATCGATAGAAAACAGAAAGAGAGGCAACATGGCGGCGGAATTTGAGAGGTAGAAGACTATCAGTATGAGGAGGAGAGCTGATGAGACGAAGAGCCTTAGACTCCACTCTGTCAAGGAGAGCTGTATGAGTGGATCCCCCCCACCCCCACACACACACATGAGATGCATACTTCATACAAGGGCGGACAAGGCTCCTGTAAGTGGATAGCAACTGTGCGGGGGAGAAGAACTGGCGGAGACGGTACAGAACGCCCAGCCTAGAGGAAGCTGATTTAGTAAGAGATGAGATATGAAGTTTCCAGTTGAGATTTTGAGTTAAGGATAGACCGAGGATGTTTAGTGTTGAAGGTGATAGCTGGGTGTTGTCAAATAATAGGGGATAGTTGTTTGGAAGATTGTGTCGAGTGGATAGGTGGAGCAGTTAGTAAGTTCAAAGGAGCAATTAGCATGCAAATATCGACAGAAGATAGAAAGAGATGCAGCATGGTGGGGAATTTAATCAAAAGGTAGAAGACTGTTAGTAAGAGGAGGGGAGCTGATGAGACTTAGAGCTTTAGGCGCCACTTTGACCAAGAGAACTGTGTGAGTGGAGCCCTCCCACACGTGAGATGCATACTCAGTACGAGGGCGGACAAGGCGCTTATATTTATGGAAATCATCTGTGCGGGGGAGAAGAACTGGCGGAGACTGTGTGTTAGTTTAGTTAGCTATCAGGTAGTTTAGTTAGCTAGCGGGTAGTATGCTTTGCTAGCGAGTAGTTTAGTTAGATAGCATGCGCCGTCTGACAGCCTTGTACCCAGAGGCAACTGAGTCAGTTGGGCGCGTCCCTCCGCTCTGTCAAGGCGTATTACAAACACCCGTAACTGCCTGTACTTGTTTTCACTAGAACTACTTAATTAAAAGACTTGTATGTTTCCGTCATCCCTCAAGTACATACACACAGCCTACAAAGACGATACAGATCACCCAACCTCGACAAAGCTGATTTAGTAAGAGAGTAGAAGTAAAGTTTCCAGTTGAAATTTTGAGCAAAGGATAGGCCGAGGATGTTTATTTTAGAAGGTGATAACTGAGTGCTGTCGAAGAATAGTGGATAAGTGTTTGGAAGATTGTGCCAAGTTGATAGGTGGAGAAAGTGGTGTTTTGTGGCGTTGATGGACACAAGGTTCCTCTTACCCCAATCGAAAATAATGGCAAGGTCTGAGGTCAGATACATATTGCCATATAGTCCTACTTCTCGCTAACTAAAATATAACTTACGAGCAGCTATTTATCCAGTTGTGTGCGGTCTTGCTGTAACTACTTTACGATCATAGGACATTCTCAGTTAGGTGGTCAGATTGGGTTAGGGCGGATTTCTATTAGTACCATTTGTGAAGTTAATTGATTAGATCAATGCTTGATAGTGTAAATATATTTTTTTCACTGATGTAACGTACTTGAGCGGGGAGAAAATATGCCAAAGATTCAGCTGTGTGGATGGTTATTTTTAAACGAATATACTAAAGTGGCTCCAGCTTCTCTACATATGATTCTGCTCTGTGATCATATTTTTCTCGATCTCATTAAAATATAAATATGATGGCAATAACCATCTGATTTTTCAGTTGGCATCTGTCAGCCTTTGAAGAGAAAATAAAGTTGTTGAGTACGCTAATCCAACTTACCCACCTATTTTGGCAAACACAAAATGCGCCACACACACAAAAAAGTTTGTTATTAATCTTCATAATGTAAGTCACATAATGGATGCACAACTTGGGCACTGACTTCCTAAATATGGGTGCCTGATAAATCTTGTCGTTCTCACATATTTGGAATTCGGTAATGTGGCCCAACAAGCCCTAAACATTGGGCCTCCGTGGAGAACACTAAAATCAGATATATGTGTGAGAAAGTTAGGAAAGGAATCTGTACAGCAGAGGACTAGTATTTGCTGAAGATGATGATGATTCAAATTTTTGCACTTTTTATTTGACTACATTTTATTCAGTTACCTACGATTATATATATATATATATATATATATATATATATATATATATATATATATATATATATATATATATATATATATATATATATATATATATATATATATATATATATTATCACTATTTTTCAGAACAAAAGACAAGTGGTCCTTGGTCTAGCACACCTACAAGGTGCCTTCTACTTGCTGTTTTCGGGCATAGGCATCGCCCTCCTTGCCTTTCTGTGCAAGGAAAGGAGACGTCCACATAACTGAACCTTACCAAGAAGCGAGGGGAAAGGAGGAAGAGAAGAAAGAAGCGGATTAGGAAGGGGAAGAGGAAGTGGAGAGAAAGAGAAGAGAAGTGCAAGTACACACACACAAAAAAAAAGACTACAAAAAGTCAGCCTACTTACTCCTGGGAGTCCTTCAGAGTGGGGCTATTAACTAATCCTTTTCATCCATAAATATTTCTAACGCAAAATTAAAGTTTTAATTGTGGTTGCCTCAATTACACATCTCAGTTTATTCCACTCATTCACTACCCTGATCGAGAACCGGTACTTGCATATATCCTTCACAAACTAAATTTACGCAACTTGTACTTATTGCTGCGTGTTCTTACATTTCCTGTTAATATAAGTACTTCATCTATACCGTCCTTATTAATCTCCTAATTACATTTTTTTTTAAATGTAACTTATTTTTACTCAGATTTTGGGTCCCTGTATTGCTTCAAGTGAATCTGTAGCTTTTTTGTTTGTAATATGGACACAAAAAAAGAACAGCATAATTTTTTTGTTCACAATAAAGGGGACAGCTCAAGGGCACAAAAAAAGGAAACAATAATAAAAAAAAGTCCGCTACTCGCTGCTCCTACAAAAAAAAAAAAAAAATCGAAAGAGATGGCCGAAAGAGAGGTCAATTTCGGGAGGAGAGGTGTCCTGATACCCTCCTCTTGAAAGAGTTCAAGTCGTAGGCAGAAGGAAATACAGATGAAGGAAGATTCTTCCAGAATTTACCAGCGTGAGGGATGAAAGAGTGAAGATGCTGGTTAACTCTTGCATAAGGGGTTTGGACAGTATAGGGATGAGCATGAGTAGAAAGTCGTGTGCAGCGGGGCCACGGGAGGGGGGGAGGCATGCAGTTAGCAAGTTCAGAAGAGCAGTCAGCGTGAAAATAGCGATAGAAGATAGAAAGAGAGGCAACATCGCGACGGAATTTAAGAGGTAGAAAACTATCAGTAACAGGAGGAGAACTGATGAGACGAAGAGCCTTAGATTACACTCTGTCCAGAAGAGCTGTGTGAGTGGAGCCCCCCCACACGTGAGATGCATACTCCATACGAGGGCAGACAAGGCCCCTGTATATGGATAGCAACTGCGCGGGGGAGAAGAACTGGCGGAGACAGTTTAAGGATTCAGTGATACAGTTTAAGGATACATTCTGCGCTCTGCCTGCTCACGCATCTAGAGGCAGTACCATCATTCAGCTTTCTGCTGCTGTAGTCAATCCAGGAGGAACTGGCGGTTTGGGGGGTGAAAGGTGCGGGTCAGCCCCGCACCGCACCCTGCCACACACTCTCAACACTTCTCGCTTCCTCTCATATGTCTATTTACTACATTTAAATGAATTTAATTAAATAATTGGATAATCCAATAAGGTCATATAGCGTTAAGATTGCTTCGTTTTTAAGATAATAACAAAGATTTTGTATAAATACCACGACACTTGACACCGTTGTATTCCAACGTTGTCATTCTACACATCCAGAGCCCAGGTCACTTCTCTCAAGGTCATGGAAGGGTCAGCAGGTGGGCCCATGGGTGGCCCGCTCCCGCCTCTGCCTCTCCCCTCCCTCCCTCCCCCTGCCTCTCCACGTCGTTGGCTGCACAGCCGCGAGAAAGAACTCATTTACAATGTAAACAAGTACTTTTTAGACGAAAAAACAACAGAGGATTTATCATACCACTCACAAGAGTAACTGCAAGAACAGCAAGAGCCACTAATGTTAGTGAAATAACTATTGAAAAAGTCTGCGCCAAACTGGATCATGAGTGTATGACGAACAGGTCACCAAGACAGCCTGTATTCTCGTCCCCGAAGAAGAGAAAGAGAGAGAGAGAGAGAGAGAGAGAGAAAGGAGGAGGAGGAAATGAAGGGAGGCTAATGGTGGTCCACTTAACACCTTGACTCTAATCCCACAATTGGAGACAAGAGATGTGGCAGCGTGGTACGGGAGGAGAAACCCCCGCAGAAACCCCCCAATACGCCAGTTCCTCGTGGATTCACTATAATGTTTTATATATATATATATATATATATATATATATATATATATATATATATATATATATATATATATATATATATATATATATATATATATATATATATATATATATATATATATATATATATATATATATATATATATATATATATATATATATATATATATATATATATATATATATATATATATGAGTATGTACTTATCAGTTAAGTTTAAGTAAACCTTTATTTTTCTTGTGTCATTTTTATTGTTTGAACTATGAAGTTTTCTGCTCTTTTAACTTTGAGTTCAACCTGTCAGTTTTTATGGTATTTTTTTCTACTCCACTGCTGTGGCCTTGGTGTTTTGTGAGCTGCTACATGTGACCTTCACCCTGTCAGGGAGCTCAAGTAGTAATAATAATAATAATAATAATAAAAATAATAATAATAATAATAATAATAATAATAATAATAATAATGATTATAATGATTATATTGATAATACAATATAATAAAAAAAAAATAATAATAATAATGAGTGAAGGAGGGAGGATGAGTTTATTCCCTCCTAGTTTCTCTTTAGCTTCTTTCGGGGAACGGAGGTGGCTCAGGTGTCATTCCACTTTATACAAGACAGGCCACATGAGACGCTTCGCTCGCTGATCAGAGGCAAGGTCGAAGGTCAGGTCACGCTCATTTGACCATCTCTCGCCGGCTGACACGGGGGTGTCACTTTCTCTTTCTTATCTGGTCGCCTCGTTCCCACGCCGGCTGCATACATATTGATGGCATATACGGCCCACACCGCGTCGCCAGTTCTCTTGTTAATGTTGCTGTTTGTGGGGATGTATAAGGCCTACTTGACCTTTCTCTCCCTCTTGCGCAGGCCACTCTCCAGCGCCTCTGCATTATCACACCACGGCAAGTGGCCCTTCCTATCGATATGGTCCACCAGGGGACTGGTTTGGGGGTGGTGTCTTATGTCCGCCCTGTGCTCTTTAACCCTTTCAGTGCTATGAGCGTCTGTGGACTGTTCCCAGGTTCTCTGCTATGAGCGTCCGGGGATGTTTATGTATTTGGTTAGCTAGTTGGCACCTTGTTGGTTACGATGGAGCGCGGTCACGCTCGACCGCCAATTATCATATTAACACCCTCTCCCTACTTACCCATCCAAAACCTGAGGGAGGGACCTAAGGGGACACGGGGGCGGGGGCTAAGGGGACACACACACACCACGACCACCACCACCACAGAGAGAGAGAGAGAGAGAGAGAGAGAGAGAGAGAGAGAGAGAGAGAGAGAGAGAGAGAGAGAGAGACAGAGACAAAGAGAAACAGAGACTGAGACAGACAGACATAGAGAAAGACAGAGAGAGAGAGAGAGAGAGAGAGAGAGAGAGAGAGAGAGAGAGAGAGAGAGAGAGAGAGATCCTTTCCATAATGATATCCCCTCCTCCTCTTCCTCCTCCTCCTCCTTCCCCATCTATCCCCATCCTCCTCTCTTCCCTCCCTCCTCAAAATATCCTGCGTATATGAAGAAGAATGAAAGGAAGAAAGAAAAAAAAGAAAAAAAAGTGAAAAAGAAAGAAATAAGGAAATAAAGAAAGAGAGAAGAAGAATGAAAGAGAAAGAAAGGGGAGAGAGAAAAAGAGAAATCAAGAATGAAATAAAGAAATAAAGAGAGAAAAAACAAACAAAGAGAGAAGGAAGGAGTAAGAGAAAAAGAATGAGAGAAGAAGAAAGGGAGAAAGAAAGAAAGCAAGCAAAATAAAGAGAGAAAGAAAAATAAAGAAAGAAAAAATGAAAGAGAAATAAATAAATAAAGGAGAAATAGAGAAGAAAAAGGGAATGAAAGAAAGAAAGAAAGAAAAATAAAGAAAGAAAAAATGAAAGAGAAATAAATAAATAAAGGAGAAATGGAGAAGAAAAAGGGAATGAAAGAAAGAAAGAAAGAAATGAAGAAAAAGTAAAAATGAAAGAGAAAAGGTTGAAAAATAAAAGAAGAAGAATGAAAGGGTGAAAGAAAGAAGAAGAACGAAAGAAAGAGAAAAAGGAGAAAGAGAAAGAAAGAGAAACAAGGAAAGTAAGGAGAAAGAAAGATAGAGAAAGAAAAAAGAAAGAGAAAGAAAAGAGAAGGAGAAAGAAAGAAACAAGAATGAAGGAGAAAGAGAGACGAAGAATGAAAGAGAAAGAAAGGAGAAAGAGAAAGCAAGTAAGAAAGGAAAGAAGAAAGAAAGAAAGAAAGAGAGGAAGACAGGAAGAGTGTAAGAAGGGAAGGAATAAAGAAAGAGGAAGATAATTATCTCTGCTAATCCTCCCCCAATGGGAAAACACCTGCGTTTTCCCGCTCTTTATTCATTACTTCCTCCCTCCCTCCCAAATCACACTGCTACTTCTGAGATGCTAACGACAGGCCACATGAGACGCCCCGCTCGCTGATCAGAGGCAAGGTCGAAGGTCAGGTCACGCTCATTTGACCATCTCTCGCCGGCTGACACGGGGGTGTCACTTTCTCTTTCTTATCTGGTCGCCTCGCCGGCTGTATACACATGGACGGCATATACGGGGTTCACCACGTCGCCAGTTCTCTTGTTAATGTTGCTGTTTGTGGGGATGTATAAGGCCTACTTGACCTTTCTCTCCCTCTTGCGCAGGCCACTTTCCAGCACCTCTGCGTTATCACACCTCGGCAAGTGGCCCTTCCTATCGATATGGTCCACCAGGGGACTGGTTTGGGGGTGGTGTCTTATGTCCGCCCTGTGCTCTTTAACCCTTTACTCCAGGCCCCTGCTCGTCTCGCCATAGTAACTGCACTCACACCCCCTGCAGGGTATTCGATACACTACACAGCCCTTACTACTTGGTCCTTTATTTTCGTTCTACAATTCATCGATTCGTTGCCCCTACGCGCCGACAATGAGGTAGCCCGCGAGTCGTAAAGCTTTGCTCAGAGGTTGCACCAAGTCTGACTCAGGGACAATCAAGTACTTTCCCCGTGTCCTTTCCCCTCCCGTGACTTTCTTTATATGCCCTTGTTCTCCCTTGTAACTCAGCCAGGAAACCCTCGGGTGTCCTAGCCTAGTCAAACGGTCGTCGATGTGGCGGATTTCCTCACACACATATTCCTCCCTACATATACGGAGAGCGCGTACGTGTATGCTTATTTGAGTAAGAAAATCCGTCACATCGATAATACTTTTACTAGGCTTGGATACCCCAAGGGTCTCCTGGTTGAGTTACAAGGAGGAGCAAGGGAAAAGAAAGTCAAGGGAGGGATGATTTTTTTTTTTTTTTTTTTTACAATAAAGGAGGCAGCTCAAGGGCAACAAAAAAAGAAAACAATAATAAAAAAAAAAGCCCGCTAGTCGCTGCTCCTAAAGTAAAACAAAAGAGGTGGCCGAAAGGAAGATCAAATACAGGAGGAGAGGTGTCCTGATACCCTCCTCTTGAAAGAGTTCAAGTCGTAGGCAGGAGGAAATACAGATGAAGGAAGATTGTTCCAGAGTTTACCAGCGTAAGGGATGAAAGAGTGAAGATGCTGGTTAACTCTTGCATAAGGGGTTTGGACAGTATAGGGATGAGCATGAGTAGAAAGTCGAGTGCAGCGGGGCCGTGGGAGGGGGGGAGGCATGCAGTTAGCAAGTTCAGAAGAGCAGTCAGCGTGGAAATATCGATAGAAGATAGAAAGAGAGGCAACATTGCGGCGGAATTTAAGAGGTGAAGACTATCAGTATGAGGAGGAGAGCTGATGAGACGAAGAGCCTTAGCCTCCACTCTGTCCAGAAGAGCTGTGTGAGGGAGCCCCCCACACATGAGATGCAAACTCCATACGAGGGCGGACAAGGCACCTGTATATGGACAGCAACTGTGCAGGGGAGAAGAACTGGCGGAGACGGTACAGAACGCCCAGCCTCGAGGAAGCTGATTTAGTAAGAGATGAGATATGAAGTTTCCAGTTGAGATTTTGAGTTAAGGATAGACCGAGGATGTTTAGTGTTGAGGAAGGTGATAGCTGGGTGTTGTCAAATAATAGGGGATAGTTGTTTGGAAGATTGTGTCGAGTGGATAGGTGGAGAAACTGTGTTTTTGAGGCGTTGAAGGACACCAGGTTCTTCTTGCCCCGATCGGAAATAATAGTAAGGTCTGAGGCTAAGCGTTCTGCAGCCTCCAGCCTTGAGTCGTTAAGTTCCTGAAGGGTGGGTCTTCTATTAAAAGAAGTTGAGTAATGCAGAGTGGAATCATCGGCGTAGGAATGGATAGGACAGTTCGTTTTGGAAAGAAGATCATCAATGAACAACAGAAAAAGAGTGGGAGATAGGACAGAACCCTGTGGGACACCACTGTTAATAGATTTAGGGGAAGAACAGTGACCGTCTACCACGGCAAAAATAGAACGGTCAGAAAGGAAACTGGAGATAAAGATACAGAGAGAAGGATAGAAACCGTAGGAGGGTAGTTTAGAAAGCAAAGATTTGTGCCAGACCCTATCAAAAGCTTTTGATATGTCCAGCGCAATAGCAAAAGTTTCACCGAAACGGCTAAGAGAGGATGACCAAGAGTCAGTTAAGAAGGCTAGGAGATCATCAGTAGAACGCCCCTTGCGGAACCCATACTGGCGATCAGATAGAAGGTCAGAAGTGGAAATGTGCTTTTGAATCTTCCGGTTAAGGATTGATTCAAAAGCTTTAGATAGACAAGAAAGTAAAGCTATAGGACGGTAGTTTGAGGGATTGGAGCGGTCACCCTTCTTAGCTACAGGCTGTATGAAGGCATACTTCCAGCAAGAAGGAAAGGTAGATGTTGACAGGCAGAGGCGAAAGAGTTTGACCAGGCAGGGTGACAGCACGGAGGCACAGTTTTTAAGGATAATAGGAGGCACTCCATCAGGTCCATAAGCCTTCTGAGGATTGAGGCCAGAGAGGGCATAGAAAACATCATTTTGAAGAATCTTTATAACAGGCATAAAGGAGTCAGAGGGGGGATGAGTAGGAGGAATATGCCCAGAATCGTCCAGAGTGGAGTTTTTAGAAAAAGTTTGAGAGAAGAGTTCAGCCTTAGAGATAGATGAGACGGCAGTGTTGCCGTCAGGACTGATGAGTGGAGGGAAAGATGAAGAAGTGAAGTTGGAGGAGATGTGTTTGGCTAGATGCCAGAAGTCACGGGAAGAGTTAGAGAAAGCAAGGTTTTGACATTTTCTATTAATGAAAGAATTTTTGGTTAGTCGGAGAATAGATTTGGCACGATTTCAGGCAGAAATGTAAAGTTCATAATTAGCATTAGTTTGAAGGCTCTGGTACCTTTTGTGAGCTACCTCTATCATTGACAGCACGAGAACAAGCGTGATTAAACCAAGGCTTTTCAGCGTGAGGAGTAGAGAAAGAACGAGGAATGTATGCCTCCATTCCAGAGACAATCACCTCTGTGATGCGCTGAGCACACACAGAGGGGTCTCTATCCTGGAAGCAATAATCATTCCACGGGAAATCGGAAAAGTACATCCTCAGGTCGTCCCACCGAGCTGAAGCAAAATGTCAGAAGCATCGCCTCTTCGGTGGGTCCAGAGGGTGTACAGGAGCGATAGGACAGGATGCAGAAATAAGATTGTGATCGGAGGAGCCCAACGGAGAGAAGAGTTTGACAGAATAAGCAGAAGGGTTTGAGGTAAGGAAGAGGTCTAGAATGTTGGGCCGATCTCCAAGACGGTCGGGAATACGTGTAGGGTGCTGGACCAACTGCTCTAGGTCGTTGAGGATAGCAAAGTTGTAGGCTTGTT
Organism: Eriocheir sinensis; assembly: GCF_024679095.1. Taxonomy (NCBI): domain Eukaryota; kingdom Metazoa; phylum Arthropoda; class Malacostraca; order Decapoda; family Varunidae; genus Eriocheir; species Eriocheir sinensis. Next base: position 12,438 of record NW_026110339.1, on the reverse strand, counting down.
CACCAGGATGGTCAGTGAAAGAGGATGAAAGCCAAAGCTGGTGGTGAACATTGAAATCTCCTAGGATGGAGATTTCAGCGAAGGGAGAGTGGGTCAAGATGTGCTCCACTTTAGAATTCAAATAGTCAAAGAATTTTACATAGTTGGTAGAGTTAGGTGAGAGATAAACAGCACAGATGTATTTAGTAATAGAATGACAATGAAGTCTTAGCCAGATGGTGGAAAATTCAGAAGAGTCAAGGTTGTGGGCACGAGAGCAAGTGATGTCGTTGAGCACGTAGGCGCAACATCCAGCTTTGGATTGAAATTTAGGATAGAGATAGTAGGAGGGAACAGAGTAGAGATTGATGATGGCTTGTGAGCTGGAAGTTTTAGGAATCGGAGTGATTGACGTATGAAATTTTCCAGTGTCATGAGCAAGTGTATTGTTCTAGTGAAGCATTAATTATGGAGCAGAGGGGAGTGGCAAGTTGGCGAATTCACTGAATTCCTTATAAATATTAATTGTGAGTTCAGTAAGCGTGAGGGATCCGTGTTTAACTAATTTTCGTAATTTATAAAAAAAAAATGAAAAAAAGCATCAACTTCCTGGACAATAAGGAGTGGGGATGGAGGTGGTAAGACACATTTAGGAAGCTTTGATTCCAGAGTATATGTTTTAAGTTCTTCCACCTTATTCCCCGCTGTTGACGATATGTTACGAGTGTGGTGCAAGGAGATTACTTGGGTTGTTCACCGTCGGAGGTCAATGCAGCAGGTGTATGAACTATGCAAGAGCTATACGCAATGGTGATAAGATAGTTGGTCTTTAGGAAGTGTGTCAAGGTCGGTCGGTTGCTCTCTCTCTCTCTCTCTCTCTCTCTCTCTCTCTCTCTCTCTCTCACAAACACCCACAAACAAAAATCAACAAACATAAGCATGACGAAGTATACTATCAACCTGTTCACGTTGCGTTTAATTATTTTGTTTATTTACCTCCACACACACACACACACACACACACACATCAACTCACCCTCCGCGTCAGCCAACGAGTGCCAGCGAGCAGTGGTTTAAATTCCCAAGTCAGTATTTGGAGCAGCAGGAAGGAACAGGACACAAACACACTGACGCTGAACAACACTACTAAGTAAACGAAGCACAGCACAGCACAACACAACACAACACTGGTTCAACAAGTTCCGCGTATACCGGAGAGAGAAACGTCAACACATGAGAGGTGCACTCAAGCCGTGGAGGAGTGGGCGCTAGAATGTCCAGCCTCCAGGTGCGAAGAGAAATTCTCAGCTAAGCGTACGCGTTACTGGTGGCAGGTCTCGCTGGGCACCCTCTCGCTGTCTCCTCTTGGCAGGCAACCTCCACAAAAACAGCTACTGCTCTGTGCATACAAGGCCCCGCTGCTGCCTTCTCAGTACGTTCTTTCTTTCTACTTTCTGACCTTGAGTCCTTCGGGTCAATGCCCCTCTTATATTTGCTCGTCTGTAACGTATAATATATGGTGGCCTTGCCTTATATTTGTTCCTGCTACGTAATCTCTTTCTTGCAATGATCCAGTTATGGAAATCTTACTAAATGCCTCAGTAGAACCTAATTATTCTTTGGCAACATTAATGCAATCGCCTTCCATGTAATGATTCCTGCTGTATAGTACCGTTGTTTCTTGTAATGCTGTGGGTGTCACAGGCTGGCGTGGGTCTTATCAGTAGAGTATGTGCGTCCTCCGTCAGTAGGTAACCCCCGCGGTGCCTCTCCGAACAGTCAGGGCAGGTGAGAGAAAGCGATGCCAAATTTTAGTTTTAGGCTTCGTTTCTTCGATTCAGCTTTCCGGGAAGTACACCCTCCTTGACTGCGATTCCCGGATCTCACTGAGGCCTTGTTGGCTCTGGATAATAGTAGGAATTAAAGAATTACAGGACACAGACGTCAGCACACGAAATGCCTTCACCAGGCAACCCTCACCTGGCAGGCAGGGCAGTAGGCGGAGTACTGTGTCCTTCAAGCTGAATGGAATTAGAGCCGAAAATAACTGTCCACAAACATCGTTTTATCAGAGGTTCTACGGCCATAATACTTAAATGAAAGTTTGACTGATGATCTCGATCGCCATGCCGCCATGCGAGGAACTGGCGGTCTACTTAACACCTCCCCCGCCCATATGATCCCTCCCGACAGCTGCGGCTGGGCTGTGGCGGGCTGGGGCTGAGCCGAACGGAAGGCTGAGCCGTGAGCAACAACTGCCAGGCGGTGCGTGGCTGTGTCTGGGTGGCTGATTCAGCATCCACAGCATCCACGCCCAAAGCTTACATGACTCAAAGGATCAAACAATAAATTTCTTTGTGTTAGGGGGTGTGACATACACTTATCATGCAATGAAGATGAGCAAAATGAATAGTTTTACAGGAGAGTATGAATGAAATTTAGTGGAAGAAAACGTGTGGTTAAATTTTCTTCGTATTACAGGGGAAACAAGAGTATATAAAAAGACACCATTGATTGCCAGCAGTGACTTGGGGGGTCATCACGCATCTTGATTCCTAACCATCTACAGCATCACCACCAACGTCCCATTTCTTGCGTCAAACAGGTGATTGAGAACCGACATTCCCACAGCAAAACACACAACGTACAACTAACATTACTGCTTACCTTCAGTGTGATGTGTATGGACGTTTGCACTGTAGCTTCCTTGCCGGGGAATCACAACTAAGGATAGGCCTTGATGTTGAGCTGTCCTCGTGTACTCTTGAACAAGGATCTGCTGTGGTCTAATCCTCTAAGAATAGTTGATTACACCACATTAAGAAGCTGTTTTCGATTCGTACGTGTTGAGAACTAGTAAACTCTCTCAAAATGGTGCTGTCTCCCCCCACTTTGGAACAAGGATTTACTATAGGCACAAAGCATGCAATTACACCACGCTATATAGGAAGATCTTTCGCTATGAGTAACATCCGCGTTGGTTCAAGATTCCCCAGTTCCCGTTGACGTCACTGCTCGGGGGAAGCCGCCAGACCACTCGGCGGCCCCAGTGCTGGCTGTGCGTGTTCCTCCATTGCCTATAAGTATCGTGGCGGGATGAGTCGAACGTATGATGCCCCGTCTCTCATAAGCTACTTAGTGATCACATTATCTTTATGTTTGTTTTTCTTTTCTCTCTTTCCTTTTTTGTCCACATACGATATCTCATGTGTGTGTGTGTGTGTGTGTGTGTGTGTGTGTGTGTGTGTGTTGAGAGCGTTTCACACAATTTATCAAAGTCAGATAAAGACATAGTGATCAACATTGCTCTTCTTCATGTGCAGTTCAATATGTTTCAACTTGCTTTCGTTGCTACAGCTTAAATTCCTAATGACACCGATATTAATAAAAGAAAATGTTTTCCTGGTATAAAGAAAATATAGCCTAGATATTGGGTAACACAAGCACGTGGGATTTGGATAGTGCTTCCATTATATCTAGCAGAGTTCTTACATTACTATCGCTAATGTGAGACCACTGTACAGCCACTTGCATAATGTATGAGTGAATTCATAATAAAGTAGCGTGGATCGAAACATGCGCTAATCTCATAACCGGTCTACTGACAAGGTGGCAAAAAGCGGTGTGTGATGCATAAGATAACGTGTGTGTATATATCCGAGAGGGTGTAGGAGGAAGGCAAAAATAATAATACAATAATGCCTTCAGTTGGACCAATAGTAGGGCTTACACTCAGGATGTTTGTTGAGGAAATTTATCTTTTTTTTTTTATGTTGTGGAGGTAAATGAATAACGGCAAAAAGGTCCAGAAGATTGACTAATATACGTGAATTGTTCGGCAACGGTCGGTGGAGGTAAATTTAAATAACAGCAGGAACATAACATATTACGTATCCTGCAGGAGTGAATTTAGATTTAGTTTATAGTTTCAAGGGGCCGGAGGGAAAATTAAAGCTCTCCATGTGAAATAAGGTACGGTAGAGTGGACATTGACAAGCTAGACTACGATTATGATATTTCTCCAGGCAACTTCCCTCCCTCTTTAGCTATATCTATCTTCCTTCTTATCCTAGCCCTCACCCATTCCTTCCTCCCTTCATCCCACTCCCCTTTGCCTGTCCCCTTATGGTAAGACTGAATGAATGGCAGTAAAGTGAGCCAAAGATTACCTGGGTGTGTAGAATCCTCAAAACATCTTCCTTCCCCCCTTAGCTATCTACCCTCCTTCTTATCCTAAACCTCACCCATCCCTTCCTCCCCTGTGCCTCTCCCTCATGGTAAGACTCATGGTAAGACTGAATGAATGGCAGGAGAGTGAGCCGAAGATTACCTGGGTGTGTAGAATTATCCAAGCATCTCCCATCCCTCCCTCCTTATAGCTGTCTACCTTCCTTCTTATCCTAAACCTCACCCATCCCTTCCTCCCCTGTGCCTCTCCCTCATGGTAAGACTCATGGTAAGACTGAATGACTGGCAGGAAAGTGAGCCGAAGATTACCTGGGTGTGTAGAATTCAAGCATCTCCATCCCTCCTCCTTATAGCTGTCTACCTTCCTTCTTATCCTAAAGCCTCACCCATCCTTCCTCCCTGTGCCTCTCCCTCATGGTAAGACTCATGGTAAGACTGAATGAATAGCAGGAAAGTGAGCCGAAGATTACCTGGGTGTGTGAATTATCAAGCATCTCCCATCCCTCCTCCTTATAGCTATCTACCTTCCTTCTTATCCTAGTCCTCACCCATCCCTTCCTCCCCTGTGCCTCTCCCTCATGGTAAGACTCATGGTAAGACTGAATGAATGGCAGGAAAGTGAGCCGAAGATTACCTGGGTGTGTAGAATTATCCAAGCATCTCCCATCCCTCCTCCTTATAGCTGTCTACCTTCCTTCTTATCCTAAATCTCACCCATCCCTTCCTCCCCTGTGCCTCTTCCTTCATGGTAAGATTGAGTCACGTGAATGGCAGCAAAGTGAGCCAAAGATTACCTAGGTGTGTAGAATCCTCAAAACATCTTCCTTCCCCCTTAGCTATCTACCTTCCTTCTTATCCTAGAACTAACCCATCCCTTCCTACCTCCATCCACCCCAACTTTGCCAGTCCCTTCATGGTGAGAGTGAATGAATGGCAGCAAAAGAGACCAAGAGTGTAGAATCATACAAGCATCCTTCCTCCTATCTGTAACCTTTTCTTACCTAAACCTCACCCATATCCCTCCATCCATTTACCTCCCGCCTCTCCTGTTCTTTCCCCGTCAGAGTAAATGAATGACAGCAAAAAGAGCCGCAGATCACCTAAGCTGCGTGAGTAAATGTGAGTACAGGTGAGGTAAATGCCAGACAGCCAGGTGGTGGTGGACGGCCGCCCTCCCTGCAGCCTCGACAACCGCGCGTGCGTCCCTTGCCTCAGTACGCTTACAGCCTTGGGTGTGTGAGGGTAGCCGTGCCGCAGCCTCAGGTGAGTGCCCCGCTTGTTTCACACTGCCCAGGATTACCGTGAGGGAGTTCCTGCGCCCCAAGACCCCAGCGGCGCGGCCCGGCAGGTGAGGCACAGGGGACGGGCCGGGCATGGCGGGGGGATGCCGGCACCTTGTGGGAAGCCCTAGGAACGCAAGACACAGATCCGATTACGTTAAACGGCCGATTTGTGTTATGCTGTTATGGTTATGGGGGCGTGGGTGGATGCTGAGTGGGCGTGCTGGGGAAGGCCGGGGACTGGGGAGGCGGCCCAGCGGCGTGGGGAGGCGGGAGGCACCATTAATCATCATCTTGGGGGGGAGGCGGGGATCTGGCGGGCATTTGAAGTGTGTTATGCTGTTATGTTTAGTGGGTGGTGCGGGGCGTGGGGGCGTGGGTGAGCTGTGTGGGGTGTGCTGGGGAAGGCTGGGGAGGCGGCGGCGGCGTGGGGAGGAGGGAGGCATTAACATCATCATCATGGCACTTTTGGCGGGGCGGCGGGCACTTGGCGGGCGGCTTGGAGTGTGTTATGCTGTTATGGCTAGTGGGTGGTGCGGGGCGCGGGCGTGCTGTGAGGGGCGTGCTGGGGAGGCGGCGGCGGCGGCGGCGTGAGGAGGCGGGCGGCGGGGCTTTGCTGGGCGGCGGGCGGTTTGAAGTGTGCCGGGCGGGCGGCCTGTGTGGCAGCACCCAGCTCTGCCTCACGCCTAAAGGAAACCTGACGCTGGACACACCTCAACGCCTCAGGCCGCGGCCAGATTGAACCAGCACCCCAGGACACCGGGGCACTACGCGCGCGTGTTTGCATGTAGGTGTTTGTTTACCTGTTGTGACAGACAGGGGGCAGCCACTCTTGTGGAGCCCTGCCTCCAACGCTCATGGCATCGTGTGTGTGTGTGTGTGTGTGTGTGTGTGTGTGTGTGTGTGTGTGTGTACTCACCTGGTTTACTCACTAGTTTGCCCATTCATATTTTATAGCATGACAAGGATATATAGCAAAGTTGTGTGTGTGGGGGCAGTTGCAGATTCACATTAAGGCTAGTGAGGCTGCAGTCTCAGGCCCCAGCCATTCAGGGGCCCCCAATGATTAGAAAAAAATCAACAAATGAAAAAAAAATATTGTGAAATAAAATGCAATAATTAAAAAAAATATATTGATATAATGAAGGCAGCCATTACTGTGCTTTGTTAGTTGAGCATTATCCTTCAGACACAGACCAGCTTCAGTGATGAAATGATTCACTTTGCATCCTGTGCTGCAGCAAGTATCAGTGATTTGCACAGCAGAACTGAAAACCAAGACTGTAGCACTGAATTAATTTTATGCCGAATTGTCTTGCAATGTGAGTTGAAAGAAGTCTTTCCGAATGTTGAAGTAGCATACATTGGTTGTATCTGTGTCTTGGTGTCAAACTGAAGTGGAGAGCATAGCTTTTCAAAACTTACCTAGAGTATTTTGCAGAAGCTAAAATTTGAAGACATATACTGAGATTTTGCAAATCAGAAAGCTTGAAAAGTGACGTTCCCCTAGTGCTGAGCGTTGACTTGCATGTGGACCACTGACTTTACTTTCCTTAGATATTTGTTCATATAGTCTTTTTTATTTAAAAGGAAAATAATATCAAAAAAACTATTTTCTTCACATTGTGTTTGTTATAGAAATATATACAATAATTAACAATATTTTCATACAGACAAATTACAAATGCAATTGATGGCGTTGATTTCATATGATAACTGCTGGGATGATTATATGAATTTTACAATGAAATAGTTTTGTGAATACAACATAATACAGTATAACAAATCAATTTTTTCAATATACGTAGGTTAAACAACACCTGCCTACACATAATGCCAATTAATCTTGTTCACTTCAAAACGTACTAGAGCTAAATATGAGAAATTTATGAAAGCGGCCCCGACCTGAAGTAGCCTCAGACCCCACGTAGGCTGCTACTAGTCCGCACCTTTGAGGGGGGGGTGCAGGGGTGTCAATGGTTCTTCAAGTGTGGAGAGCAGCCAAAAAAAGTGTGTTTAGGGAGTGGAGTGTGGGTCATATTGCCCCCCATATATTTTTGAGAAACTGGATTTAATATTGAGCTTATCGGTCGCTCATCCCACACAGGGCAGCTCCTGTAACTCAAACCACTTCTCCTCCCTCCATGAGTATGCCGTTTCCTTGAAAATAACCATCATAGTGGCCCTCACCACATGACGTCAAGCCTGTTCCACTCATCCATCACTATTCATCATCCCACTGATGCTTTAACATTACCAACACGTCGGAGTGGCTCAAAGCTAAGTTCAAATGTGTTGCCGACTAATGATACACAGACTCCCCCTTGTGTTGTCAGTCACCTCTACATTTACACCTATCAGTCAAGTGTCAAAAACTTTCAAGGTTGTTTGGTTTACTTTGGCCAGTACACCTGTAAACACCCCAGCAGAAGGAAGTCATAAAAGTGGATGTTACTGAAATTCTCACACCAACTAAAATTTCACTGGCAATGTAGAGGCTGCAACTATTTACTTCTCCCTTTCTTACCTTCATTCCAGACTATCAACCATGACTGCATAAGTAGTATAAATGGTGTCTTTTTTACATTCCTCAATAACAATTCGTATGTGAGTGCTTGGTTACCAGGAAACTATTCAGAAAAATGTGAATGATGTGCAGTTTGCGACGTATTATAAAGTGAGCAGAGTGAGTGCAAAATTGTTTAACCCGGTAGCTGCGGGGATCATGTTTCTTAATGGTCCCTCTAAGCGAGAAAATGAGAAAAAATCATCACTCGCACAAACCATTTCATTATATATATCAAAGCATTTCTGATCAGTTTATGCATCATCTATTTTGGGGGGGTTATATCATGGCACAAATTTGGCCCGTCGCTGCTACAGGGTTAAATGAAGAGGCCATTTAGAGAGAAAGCATATACCTTAGTCCTTCATACAAACCATTAAACTGATGCTGACACAAACAGTCAAAGGGGTTCACATGTAACCTGAGATCTTGTATGAACTAAGACAACACGACGTGATGGTGTATGTTAACATTGTGTTGATTAAATAATGTGCATGTCACTTGTGTGTTTTGCGTCTATGAAAGAGAGAGCTCAGAACGAGAGCATGTATAATACTGCTGATAGTTATTTCAATGTTCTGTTTGCATTATCTCCTTGCAGTCTTATATTTCAAAGCCAAAATGAATTGAAACAAGTACTAAAGCTGCTGATACTAATGAAAGAAAATGAACCAAGATAAAAAGACTGCAGGATCTTGTTTTATGGGCCTGAATCTCCTTTTCTGCTCATTAAAATTAGTATACGAGTCTTGTCGGGCCCCTCCCTAGCAGACCCAAAGTTTATTCATCTGGCTTAGATGTGGGAGAGGGAAGGCTGAAAGGGTTGCCAGTAATAGCCTCGTATCAACACCCAACTTTTGTTTACATGTAGCCCCCAAAGGTGAACAGAACCTTCCCTCCTTCCTTCCTTCACAGACTAATTTCAGAGTGATCAAAATGTTGGATGATATTTCCTGTTTATCATTTTACATTCCAACTCTCTCTCTCTCTCTCTCGCTCTCGCTCTCGCTCTCTCTCAGCAATTATCTCAACCTCTGACCTTATTTTTCCAGTCAATCAATGGACACTCACAGAGAAATAGGATGTACTGGACACCTGGCTTAGGCCTATTCAGACCGTCACACACTAAATAATTGTTCCTTGCTCGGGTTGTTTGAAATGTCAGTAGGAGAGGTCAGTTGAATTGTCCACACTGCTGTGTCTGGGAAAGAAAAAGTGTAGTATCCAGCTATGTTTTAATTTCTGCCGCAGCACTGTTTATGGGAAAGTATGTGTTTTGGGTATGGTAGGGCTAGTGTAAATTCTATTCTATCTGCCTATATCCCTTCAAAAGAGCTTCCCTCAAGGGGGTGGTCACGGCAGATGTCTCCAATTATTTCTGTACCAACACTCCCTCGCTGCGTTGTCAAAGCCTCACCTGCCAAATTTTTCTTTTCCTTGCTTATTCACTCATTTGATCCATGTTACTGCTGGTCCTTCTGGTACCTATCCGTCAGACTTGTTCTCTTACGCTTTCTTCACAAAGTTATCTTCATTCATAAGGTGAATTGCATCTGCATATTATAGTACTGTAGTACATATTTGGTGTTTGTACTTATTTGATCTTACCTGTATGCCTTTTTACAGGACTGTGTCATGTTCCATATTCTGTCGCAGTTTATTATGTAATGTCATAGTTGTTTTAGGTTCATGTGTGGTTTCGACACTTGGAAGTTATTTTGGTAAGGCATTCCATTCATCCATCGGCACTCCACTCATGTGTTACTGGTCATGCATGTGGTATGTTGTGTTGTCATGCAAGTGGTGAGCCTCATATATCACTTGCAAAGGGTCTTGCACTTGCCAGACTGTGCACAGCGTCCACTGATACTTTCCCACAACCTAGTTAGTTTATTTGGAGTTTCTGCAATAGTTACCTTGGCATACTGAGTGAAGAGTTTTTTCCTGATGAAACTGGTGCGTGTAGGACTTAAAAAGAAACCCCTTGATGTATCTAGTCAGGGCCTGCTACGACCACAAAGACTTCAATTTTAATGGTCCCCTTGGAGGTCTGAAGTTAATGGTGGGAATCTAAGTGCTGTTAAGTCCAATAGTGCTCATGGAAAGTAAACATTGAGAGTAACTAGGCAATACAACCTATAGTTTGAAATTAAAGACAAAGGGAATAATATAGTTTGAAATTAGAAGACATGAAGGGAAAATCAATAAGATGAAGGCAATGAGTTTGAAATTACATACTAAAACACTGTCAGAACATTCCATTGATTGTGTGTAGTATGTTTATCAAATGTCATATAGTTTGCTCTCCACCTACGTTTGTAAACATTAATTCTGTAAGCAAAAAAGTGTCATGCTCGTAACACCAGTGATGCCAGAAAGCCACACCAGACATAGCTTAGAGGAGTGGTGAGGTAGCTGGTATTGGCTAAGACCTTTAATAACTATGTAGATGTAGATTATATTGTTTTGCTGGGTGTCAACAAGTGCAAGTGACTAAGAAAGCTTTCTCATTTCCTTATGGCGACTTTTTTAAGCAAGCAGGAAAGAGCACGACTTTTTAAGCAAGCAGGAAAGAGCACGACTTTTTAAGCAAGCAGGAAAGAGCACGACTTTTTAAGCAAGCAGGAAAGAGCACGACTTTTTAAGCAAGCAGGAAAGAGCATGACTTTTTAAACAAGCAGGAAAGAGCACGACTTTTTAAGCAAGCAGGAAAGAGCACGACTTTTTAAGGAAGCAGGAAAGAGCATGACTTTTTAAGCAAGCAGGAAAGAGCATGACTTTTTAAGCAAGCAGGAAAGAGCATGACTTTTTAAACAAGCAGGAAAGAGCACGACTTTTTAAGCAAGCAGGAAAGAGCACGACTTTTTAAGCAAGCAGGAAAGAGCACAACTTTTTAAGCAAGCAGGAAAGAGCACAACTTTTTAAGCAAGCAGGAAAGAGCACAACTTTTTAAGCAAGCAGGAAAGAGCACGACTTTTTAAGGAAGCAGGAAAGAGCAGAAGAAATTAAGAAAAAAACCCACCAATGCCCCCACACAAAAAATCCAGAAGAAAATTTGGAGTCAGTGTTAGAGAAGTAAACTGATACTCTTTTCTTGAACGAGTTGAAAGTCACAGGGAGAAGGAAATACAGGAGGAAGGAAGGCTATTACAAAGTTCACCCATTAAAAGGATGAAAGAATTAAACTACTGGCTAACTTGGATCAGGAAGTTAGACGGCTTAGGGATCAGGTTGAGTAAAAAGTCATGTGTAGCGAAACTGCATGAAGGGTGGGCACAGGGGATTAGCAAGTTCAAGAGAGCAGTTAGCATGAAAATATCAATAAAAGATCCCAAGAACACTAACAGAGAAGGGAGAGAAGAGTCAGTAAGAGGAGGAGAGTTGACGAGATGACATACCTTTAACTCTACTTATTGATAGATGCCACTGGAACAAGATTGACACATGCAAGTAGTACAGTATTAGTGTTAGTACAGGATTAGTATTACTGATATCATACATTATCTAAGTTTCTGTCATAACTTTTTCCCTTTGTTGACATGATCGTACACTCCATAAACTGCACCTGGAATTGCTGATATGATGGCCGTGAAGTGAGTGTATGAGGATAGGATTGAGGGAGAGGGCTTCAGGGAAAGACCACCAGGATCAATGGAATGTATGAATATTGGAGAAAGTTGGCAGGCGAGGGATTGCATGTGCTGAGAGGGAGTGCCGGAATAGAGTAAAAATTGGAGACGCTTCTGCTGCGGCCACTCACTTGGAGGAGGGTTCTGTGACGTTGCTGGGCTTCGGAGATCTAGACAGGTGGATAGAAGTTAACGATAAGAGACGAATGGATTTTTTTATTTTTTGAAACGTCACGGAGATATTGACAGGTGGATAGGAGTTACCGACAAGAGATGAAGAGACTAACATTTTATTTTTTTACATGTCATGGAGATATTGACAGATGAATGTAAGTTATCGACAAGAAACGAATAGCTTATCATTTTTTTTCACACGTCACGGAGTTATTGACAGAAGAATAGAAGTTACGGACAAGAAACAAATAGATTATAATTTTTTTTTCACGTCACGGAGATATTGACAGATGGATACAGGTTACCGACAAGAGACAAATAGCTTATCATATTTTTTCACATGTCACGGAGATATTGGCAGATGGATCGAAGTTACCGACAAAAGAAAAATATATCGACATTATTATTTTTTTCACGTCACATTAAGCTTTGTGATTTTGATTATGCTTCCGGTGTGCAGCGCTGCCAAGAAAAGTGCTTGTCATGGCGTTAGCAAAGAGGGTGACCTTGATGACATTACCTTTGTATATATATGAGTCACCCATGACTGACACATCCTGCGGGCTGCTGTTTCCTCTTCCATGGCTCTTGCTCGGCCTTTGAAGATTCAGCATTTCAGACA